>NW_019154175.1:986430-1151503 GCF_002288905.1 Enhydra lutris kenyoni
GAGGGAGCCCGGCGGGGCCCGGAGCGCACGGCCCACGCCGCCTTTGTCTCCACGGCGGGACCCGGCGCCTCCTCTGCCCCGCCCCCGGGCCCGCACGCAGGAACTGGGGTAGGAAACGGAAAATGCCTAGAGCATTTCTGGTTCTCCAGCGAGCACACCACGCAAGTCAGCACGTAACCTCCCGGGACCCGCTACGGCCCCGGCTACCAACCTCCGGGCTGTCCCGGGCAGCGACCGCCGTGTTCACGCGCGCCGCGAGTCCCCAACAACCCTCTCGGCACTTCCGAATCCCGACGGCGGCGGCGGCCGGCTTCCCGGGAAGCCGCCCTCTTCCCCGGGAGCGGCAGTTGGAGAACCAGCCCCGCGCGCGTGCTCGGAGCGCGCCCCCGCGCCCCCGACTCCAGGCTGCCCAGCTCGGACGCGCCCGGCGCTCCGGGAGCCGGGCAGCCGGCCTCTGGGTGCCCGGTGTACGGGGTTCTGGCGGCGGGCGGGCGCCCCACCCCATCCCCCGGTCTTCCTCGCTCGCCCGCACGGGGGCTGCGGGTTTGTCCGCCGGGCGGCGTCTGCCCCATCCGTTTGCTAGTTGCCGGCCCGGGGCTGCCCCGCACGTTCCGAGCGGAAATCACCTGAAACTCCAGGGGGCTCTAAATCCAGCCCAGTGGTCCCCACGGACGCTCAGCAGGAGGGAGGAGGTAGCTTGGTGGGGTGGAAGGAAGGCGGGCTTTGCGGACCGGCTGCTTGACCGACTTGCGTTGTGAACATAGCCCCTGGAAGCCTCCCGGCCCTCCTCAGTCAAGCGGAAATACTTAACTTACTTAATACTTAACTTAAACACTTAACTCTGCTTGCCTCGAGAGTTAAGAGTGGAGACCGAATGGAATGAACGTCATCACCCGTATAGCCATTTACAGAGATGATCACCACCGCAAAATGTATACCAGTGATTTAGAATGGGTTGTAAAGAGTAGACGTGACTTCGGCTGAGCGTTGTTAATCAGAGGACAGAGCCTGCCAGAGTTCCACAGACCTACCTGAGCCAGAGCATCTCCTGGCTTTAAAACCAGAGGCATCTGAATCCCTCTTCAAGCCAAAGGAATCACACTCCCCAGGGGACGGGTGTCTCAGGTGGTTCTATGCTCAGGTAAATGTGGGTAACTCTGCCTTAGGCAGTAGGAAAACACAGGCTCTAAATTTAATCTAGCCGTCATTGAAATAGTCCAGGAGATTATCTTTCTGACTGCAAATTTCTCCGAGAAACCAGAGCATAAACTCTGAGAACAGGAACCGTCTTCTCTTGCAGCTCTCACCACGCCCCACTCCCACTGCCTAGTACAAGATGGTTTAGGTAAGCAGGTGTTAAACTAGCTCCAAGTAGAAGTGCCAGATGTACCAAATAGAAATACAGTCTGCCCAATTGAAATTGAATTTCAGATGAATAACCAATACTTTTGAGATATCAGTATGGCCCATGCAATATTTAGGATATACTTATACTTTAAAAAAGTATTAGTTGCTTGACTGAAATTAAAATTAATTGGGCAACCTGTATTTTATCTGGGAACCCTCAGCCTCACAGACGGAGTGGCAGAATAACAGCTCAGGTAGTGGCAGACTTGGGGACAGGAATGAGATAACAGTTCCTACGTTATTTCTAAATGACACTAGTAGACAATAATGTAGGTTCACTGTCCTTTACACTTAACCCCTTTCTACGCAAACAACACAGCCACCTGAAAACACATACAAAAATAAAGGCAGTTATAGTCATAAGTACATTAGAAACATCAATTAAATTTTAAAAAGTCAAAATGTAAAGAGAAGCAATAGACTAGGAAAAGTACTTGCAGGCACTATAATGCAAAGTTGTTACTTGTTATTATATATGGATTAAATAAGAAAACTTAGAAGCCAGCTGCAGGTGAGTAAGACACATAAATAATGCAATAAAAAAAAATTGTTGGGATACACAATTAGGAAACATACTGCAGAAAGCTTAAAGAAGTGCAAAGTGGGGGTGTCTGGGTGGCTCAGTGGGTTAAAGCCTCTGCTTTCAGCTCAGGTCATGATCCCAGGATCCTGGGATCAAGGCCCGCATCGGGCTCTCTGCTCAGCGGGGAGCCTGCTTCCCTTCCTCTTTCTCTGCCTGCCTCTCTGCCTACTTGTGATCTTTGTCTGTCAAATAAATAAATAAAAGCTTTAAAAATAAATAAATAAATAAATAAAAGCTTAAAAAAAAGAAGTGCAAAGTGAAATAACACATGATTTTCATACACAAAGTTGGCAGAAGTTAATAAATGACTTTAAAGGAGCACCTGGGTGCCTCAGATGGTTAAGCGTCTGACTTGGTATCAGCTCAGATCATGATCTCAGGGGCCTGGGATCGAGCCCCGCATCTGGCTCCATGCTCAGTGAGCAGTTGGCTTGAGATTCTTTCCCCTTCTCTTTCTCTCCCCTTCTGCTCCTCCCTCTTGCTTGCATATGTACGCTCTCTCTCTCCGTCTCCCTCTCTAAAATAAATAAAATCTTTCTTTAAAAAAAAGTAACTGACTTTCTTTTAAAAAAAATAAAATAATAACATGGCATTAAAGACTGGCAAGGTTGCTGTGTGATATCACTCACCACTTTTTAGTTAGGTAAACAATTTGGCAGTATCAAAACCATTCAAATGTATCAAAATTCCTAGAACCTTCTGAACTGTTTATGACAATAAATCCAAAGGAAATTATCCATAATGTAGAAAATACCCTTTATGAACAAAGATTTTAATTTTAACTTATATCATTTTAACTAATTAATAAGAAGGGAAATGTACTATAACATACCAAAATATACTATAATAAAGGGGAAAATATCATGGAAACTCCTGAATTTTCCAAAAATAAAAAAGTAGAAATTAAAAATGTATACATTCTTCAGTCTATTAGATACACAGCTTTTTTTTAAAATAATGGCTACTGGGCGCCTCGGTGGCTCAGTGGGTTAAAGCCTCTGCCTTCAGCTCAGGTCATGATCTCAGGGTCCTGGGATCGAGCCCTGCATCGAGCCCTGCTTCGGGCTCTCTGCTCAGCAGGGAGCCTGCTTCCTCCTCCCTCTCTCTCTCTGCCTCTCTGCCTATTTGTGATCTCTGTCAAATAAATAAATAAAATATTTAAAAATATTAATAATAAAATAAAATAATGGCTACTATTAATATGTGATATGACAAACTATGTCTTTTTTAAACGTGTGTATGGAAAAATAACTGGAAATGATTGAAAAGGAAATAAAGTTAAATTTGGGTGGTGGGACTGGCTTTATTTTTAGTTTTTCCACATTTTTATTAAATACAAATTAATTTTATAATAGAAAATTAATGTGTTACCCCTGAAAAAAAAAAACCTTTTCTTTCCATAAAGTTAGTTTTAGGGACTCTAGAATCTCACTTTTGCATAATCATATACTTAATGCTGAGACTTTCTAAATATTAAAATCTCCTTAAAACATTTTCCCTAAATATAAACACCTTAACAAACTTTGCATGTTATCTGTTAACCTAGAAACTATCCTTAGCAAATTCTTAGTCCAATGTTGAATTCATCAACTTAGTCAGTCACATAAGTATATGGTAATTAAAATGACTTAAACATTTCTTAAAATTCAGCAAATCATATGAGGCCTTAGATTTTTCTCCCATCAGATTACATTCTGAAAGAGGACAAACGTAATAGCATAGACCTTTTTTTGTAGTAAAATACACATACAACATTTACCATCTTAACCATTTTTTTTTTAAAGATTTATTTTGTTTTAGAGGGAGAGCACGCGAACTTACACATGTATGTGGGGTCTGGGGGGAGGGACATAAAGGGTGAGTGAAAGAGAGCATCTCAGCAGACTCCCCACTGAGCTCGGAGCCTGATCTCAAGACCCTGAGATCACAATCAAAGCCAAAACCAAGAGTCAAATGTTAAAACCACTGAGCCACCCAGGCGCCCCCCAGTCTTAACCATTTGTAAGGGTACAGTTCAGTGGTGTTAAGTTCATTCACAGTGTCATGAAACTCCAGACTCTTCATCTTGCAACACTAAAACTCTGTACCCATTAAATAATAACTCTCTACTACCCTCAGCTCCTGGAAACCACCATTCTACTTTCTGTCTCTATGAATTTGACTTCGCTAGGTACCTCATATACATGGAATCATACAGCGTTTGTCCTTTTGTGAATGGCTTATTTCACTTTGCACAATGCCTTCAAGGCTTAGCCTTATTATAGCCTGTGTCAGAATTTCCTTTCTTTTTAGGTTGAATGATATTCCACTGTACATATATATCACGTTTTTATCCATTCATCTGTACATGGACACTTGGGTTCTTTCTATCTTGTGGCTATCATAAATAAAGCTTCTATGAACATGGGTATACAAATAACTCTTTTTGGTGACTGTGCTTCCAATTCTTTTAGCTATCTACCCAGAAGCAGAATTGCTGGATCATACAGTAATTCTATTTTTAGTTTTTTGATGAATCATCATACTGTTTTCCATAGCAAGGGCACCATTTTACATTCCCACCAACACTGAACAAGGGTTCCAATTTCCCCACATCTTCACCAATGCTGTTATTTTGAGTTTTGTGTGTTTTTTTGACAGCAATCCTCCTAATAGGTGTGAGATAATATCTCACTGTGGTTTTGATTTGCATTTCTCTAATAATTATTGATGTTGATTATCTTTTCTGTGCTTATTGACCAGTTACCTATATTCTTTGGAGAAATGTCTATCCAAGTCTCTTGCTCATTTTTAAATTGAATTGTTTGTCTTTTTGTTGTTGAACTATAGTTCTTCATATATTCAAGATATTAACCCCTTATCAGATAAATGACTTACAAATATTTTCTCCTTTTCCATGGGTTGCCCCTTTACTCTGTTGATTGTATTCTTTGATGCAAAGAAGTTTTTCAGTTTGATGAAGTCCAAGTTATCTGTTCCTTTTCCTTTGTTTTCCTGTGGCTTTGGTGTCATATCCAAGAAATCATTGCCAAATCTAGTGTGATAAAGTTTTCTCTTATGCTTGCTCCTAAGAATTTTATAGTTTTAGTACTTAAGTTTAGTTGTAAGATCGATTTTGAGTTGATCTTTGTATATGACATAAGGTAAGGGCCCAAATTTATTCCTTTTCTCAACACCATTTGTTGAAAAGCCTACACATCTTTCAAAGGCCAGGGTTTAGAGTAGGGGTGTTGTCTGGGTTGAAACACCAGGAGAAAAGTTGGGGTTATTTAGAAGAAGGGAGAAAAGAGGAGAGGATTCTCCCCACCCTTCAATGCTTCACACAGGCAGAAATGTCTGGCTTTCAAAGATCTGTACCTGTCTTAGAAAAGAAGTATCAGAGTTCTGGGGTGTCCTGACTTGAACCTGGAGCAGTTAGCCCTGGGACAAGAAAGTCAGAGCTGCCTTCCCTTGGAAGCCTTCTCTGAAGCCAGAGAATATCCTCCAGGAGTTAAGAAGCAAACCGTGGCTAAAATACATTGACCAAAATTACTGATAATTGAGGTTTAAAAAAGAAAACTAATTTGTGCCTTGGTATTGTATTTCTTTAAGAACAAATATATCAAAAGTAGTATGTAAAGGTGGGTAAGTAATGGTGAGTCACTCATTATGACATTATTGTAACCCCAAATTATTAATCAGGTACCTGCACTGGGCATGTTTTCTCTCTCGTTATTCCTCTAAGTTCAAGGGGCCTGAGCATCTCAACAGGGCTTTCTGTCTAGACAGATGGCCCTGAGCACCTGGCAGCCACTCCCCCCACTGCAGAGCTGGTGCTTAGGAAGGATTAACCAGACCAACTCTTCTTTATACATTCAATGATGACTTAGCTATAGCAATAATAACCATTGAACAGAGATACAAATAGCTGTTAAGACTTAATTGATGAAGTCTTCAAGGTAAAGGATAGAATTTCTAATCATGAAGTTTCAGGCACAGGCAATTATGTAGAGCTCTTCAGAAGCATTAAGGGCCTTCCTAACCCTTGCCACTGGGCACAGGCTCTCATCTGTTCCACCTACAAGGATGTTGGCGCTGGTTCACAGTGATCCTCAGTAGTCAACACTGAACTCACAATTATGTGTCCAACATCTACTTGATGCATAGCACAAAACCAAATATTAGGAGAGATTTTTTTTTTTAATGAAAAAAAAAAAAAAGACTTGTCTTGCAGGAATTTGCAGCCTAGCTGAGGATTCACCGAGTACATACAAAACAACTAGCAAATAATAAGCACATTTGAAAGCATATAGTTCAAACTACCCATATATACTCAAGAATGCAGTCATATCAGTAGGCTAAACAAGGCAGACACAGTTCAACGTCACCTTCTCCAAGAAGACTTCCCTGATCACCTTGGGAAAATTAACCCCTGCCTAGACACTTTCCATTCCATTGCGTTACTCTTTTTATATTTTTCTATAACACTACAACTCTCTGAACTTCTCTTGTTTTTTTTTTAACATATGTATTATCTAAGTCAGCATTATTCAGACTAGTTGCAACACATAATATATTGTAAACTAAAGTTAATGAGTTACACCGACTTAATTTTTTCAAACAAAATGTAACAGAGTAGAGGAGAATAGAGAATAGAATATGATAGGACAGAATAGAAAATAGGAGAGGGGTGCCTGTTTAGCTCAAGTCAGTTAAGCGTCTGCCTTAAGCTCAGGTCTTGATCCCAGGATCCTGGAATCAAGCCCCATGTCAGGCTCCCTGCTCAGTGGGAGCTCCCTGCTCCCTCTCCTGCTGCCCCTCCCCCCACTTGTGCACTCCCTCTCTCCCCTCTCAAATAAATAAATAAAATCTTTTTTTTAATTAAAAAAAAAAGGGGGGCACCTGGATGGCTCAGTGGGTTGGGGACTCTGCCTTCGGGTCAGGTCATGGTCCCGGGGTCCTGGGATCGAGCCCCGCATCAGGCTCTCTGCTCGGCGGGGAGCCTGCTTCTCCCTTCCACTACCTGCCTCTCTGCCTACTTGTGATCTCTGTCAAGTAAATAAATAAAATCTTTAAAAGAACATTTTTTTTAAAGAAAATAGGAAAACATACCACTGGATTTTTATTAAGAATTGTGAACTTTGGGGCACCTGGGTGGCTCAGTCTAGCTAAGCAAAGCTAAGCCTTTGGCTCAGGTCATGGTCCCAGAATACTGGGACCATGCCCCATATCAGGCTCCCTGCTCCACAAGAACCCTCTCCCACTCCCCCTGCTTGTGTTCCCTCTCTTGCTATGTCTCTGTCAAATAAATTAAAACTCTAAAAAAAAAAAAAAGTAAAACTCATAAAAAAAAAGGAATTGTGAACTTTGTCAGAAATACTGCATCCAATTAGGGAAGAGAACTGAGAAAGATAATGGAAGGCTATGACAAATATTAGCTGACTAATACGATAAAATTCTATCTTCTAACAAACTCTCATTTGATTTTCTGGTATATGATGTGAAGTTGACGGTTACCATTACAGGACAATTAATAGAGTTTCTATTTTACAGTAATATCAATCACTTCATTGTAAAGCATTTTCTTCTGAAAAGACATTAACAAGTAAGATATGTTTCAGGTTTGTATCAAATGTACATTTCATGAAATTAGCATGAATTCTCCTTTCATGGGACTTCTTACTGTTAGAAAAGGATGATGAAGTGAAAATTAGAGAGATGCCTAAGTTCAACCTCCAGATATCTAAAACTATAAATAGCGACAATGGTGAGAAAATAGTAAGCTTCAACTTCACTGGAGGAGCATGCTAAAAAGAGGATGCAAGACTTTAAAAAGAAGAATATTTGAATTTTTTTTTTCAGGGGCATCTGCATGGTGTCAATTAGGGGTCTGACCCTTGATCTCAGATCAGGTCTTGATTTCAGTGTTTTCAGTTTTAAGAAGGAGCCTCACCTTGGGCTCCACACTGGACATAGAGCCTATTTAAAAAATAGTAATAATAAAAAATAAAATGTTTTTCATTGTGTAAAATCTAACAAAAGTGACAAATACCAATATTTGTCATTTTTGTCATTTATTTTGTAATGACACCTTTAAAATCAGTCAGACACTGAGAAACACAGCACAATGGACTTGTTAACAAGCCCCTCAAACATTTTGGACAAAAGATTACTGGCACAATTTCTCAGTAGTTCTACAGATTGATAATGAGATTTAGTTGCATACTGCTCAGCAAAAGAGGGAATGGCTCATCCAGATGTTGAAAAATTACTCATCTAATATGACTAGATTTGATATCTATAATTTTTAATGCTAAACTAGTGAGTAAAATATACAACTCTTTGGTAGAATACTATTTCTAGTTAAATCTGTGCTACTGCAGAAACTTCTAATGCCGTGCTTCCCATGTGGTTAAAATCCAGTATAGAACTTGTGATCCATCCCAGAAAGAGTATTGATGGATTCTGTGAGTTATTCAACGTTTCTAGTTTTTGCAAGATGACAAGGGGCGTGTGTGTGTGTGTGCGTGTGTGTGTGTGTTTAAATTTAACCTCACACACACGGGATCAGCTATAGTTACAAAACTGGAAAAATGCCTCATAGATATCAAGGAATGACGAGTGACAGAGCCAGCAGATATGGCTAGAAAGCATAATAAAACTATTAAAATACTGTTAGAAGCTACTAAAAACACTTGTGCTTAGAAATCAGCATCAATAGGAATTCAACTTAGCATCTCTAGAAATAATTCTGCTGAATTTCATGGAAGTGTTAGAAAAAAAACATGGTGAAATTTGTTAAATTCGTTAAAGAAAACTCATTGAACAGAATATCGATGTATTTTGTTCTATTTGGTGCAAACCAGACAGTCATGCTGAAGCACACTGAAGCCCACTGATTGTCCTAAGGGGACCTAAGGGGAAATATTAAGCAGAGTGAATAAACTCAGAAATGACAATAACATTTTTCTTGTTGAAAAGCAATCTCATTTGGCAAACAATCTCATTTTCGAAGATGATGTTTGGGATTTTAAATTGGTATATTTGACTGATGATACTGATATTTTTAATGAACTTATATTTATAACTACAGGGAGAAAACAATGTAATTCAGCAAGTCAAACATCCAGGATTCCAAAAGACATTTTGTTACAGCAAGAAAGACTTAGAAGCAATCACCCTAGCTCCTATTTGTTCCCAATAGTGTTGCGACACATTGAAGAAGACATTACTAGTAAGGACAGGGACTGAAATAAAGTTAAGGATATTGTTATATTTGGCTCCTCGGTTGTAAATTTGCAATCGTTATTTTCCAGAAGAGAAATTATAAAATTATGAAAAATTTTTCCAATGAAAGAATCATTTTCTTTTTGAAACTCTGAATCAATAATTCACCCAAACTTGGAGCCCTAAAAAGACAAATGAATTATTGCTGCTGAGTTCTTCATTTGCACTAAAGGATGATCACAAGACATTAAATGCATCATTATTTTAGAGTAAGATTAAAGAAGAATTTCCATTGCTAGGTAACAAGAATGCATTGCTATTATTACCACTGGCAATAAACTATTTGTATGATCAAGGATTTTCAACCTTTAAAAATGACTAAAACGACAGAAAGAGGCTCATGAGTTTATGCACAAAGTATTTGTCCTTATGTGTTCTGGACAGCCATTGCATTAAATAAAATCTTGCCTGACTCTTGATTTGCATTACTTATTTGGGAATTTTTTCTATGTTGCATTCAAGTGTTGATAACAATAATTTATGTTTTTAGCTTTTTATATGTAAGAAGAGTAAGTGCTGTTCTACAATACTTATGATTCTGTTGTGTAGGGCAGGGCAGGGGGAGAAAGCACATACTTCGTTGCTGTGCAAAAAGTATTTCTTACTGGGAGGTGTGATTTTTAAAAGAAGGTTGAAAAGTGCCCGTCAAAGTCTGCCCTCCCCTGAAGCCAGCCCCCTCTGGAATGTAAACTCCAGAAGGGCAAGAGTTTTTGTTTTGGGCACAGGGTTTCAAAGGGGGAGGGGCAGAGAGAGAGGGAAAATCTTAATCAGGCTCCATGCCCAGCGAGGAGCCCAATGAAGGGCTTGATCTCACGACCCTGAGATCATGAGTGAACCGAAATCAAGAGTTGGATGCTTAACCAACTCAGCCACCCAGGCACCCAGAAGGGCAAGAGTTTGATCTGTCTTGTTCACCACTAGTAGTATGTGGAATAGTGCCTACAGGGGAGCCTGGGTGGCTCAGTTGGTTAAATATCTGACTCTTGGTTTCGGCTCAGGTCATGATTTCATGGTCCTGAGATGGAGCCCCATACGGAACTCCTCACTCAGTGGGGGTCTGCTTCCCTCCCCTTTCTCTCTCTCCCTCTGCCCCACCCCTGTTCTCTCGCTGTCTCTAAAATAAATACATCTTTTAAAAAAGAAAAATAATAGCGCCCATGTATTCAATAAATATTCAACAAATGTATTTGCTGAACACACTAACCAAATTAGGAAAAATATTAGTTTCCAATTGTCTTTTGTTTGCATTACGCTTTTTCTTCCTTTTATAGATGTGTGTTTTAGAAAAAATAAAGAGAGAGACCCCTGGGTGGCTCAGTGGGTTAAAGCCTCTGCCTTCGGCTTGGGTCATGATCCCAGGGTCCTGGGATTGAGCCCCACATCAGACTCCCTGCTCAGCGGGGAGTCTGCTCCCCCTCCCCTCTCTCTGCCTGCCTCTCTGCCTACTTGTGATCTTTGTCTGTCAAATAAATAAATAAAAATCTCTAAAAAAAAAAAAAAGAAAAAGAAAAAAGAAAGAGAAATTACTACAGTCATTTCTATAAAGGGCCTGCAGGCTGCTAAGAACTAGGAAGGACTCCCAGACCTTTTTAGTTTGGGAAAAAGTTGTGGATAACCTTGAGTTTTAGGGTTTAGGGGGCCCTGGATGGGGAGTGACTAAGCAGCAGAAGGGATCATGTCCAAGTCAAAATCACATAAGACCATTATTTTTCAAAAGGAGTAGAAAGCAGCCATGCTTTTGACAAGGTGGTTGAGCCCTTTTGGAACTAAAAGATACAGTCTAGTCCTCCTCCCTCATTTTATAGAGAAGGAGTAAAAACAAAGAAAGAAATGAACATGAGTAACAGTTTTCAAGTGTGCAGGGAGGGAACAGAGTCAAATTCAGATTCATTTTTGTTTCCTTTTTATAAAATGGGGATAATAATGGTACCAGATCATAGATAAGCTATAATGATTAACTGAAATAATCAATGTGGAATACTAAGCATAGTGCCTGACCCATAATGTGCACTGAATCATTATTAGCTATTATTATTAATATTACCAATAGAACACAGAATGTTTGGAATTATTCAGTGAGGTTTTATTTCCTTGTGTTTCTTTATACTCATTATTTCCTCTACCACTCTGTCATATTCTGTACACATTGTTCTCAGACTGAGAGTAGATAAAGCTGAGAATAAAAAGTCTGTTGAATGTCTGAATGGATTTATTTTAAACTCATAGTAGAGACAACATCTTGAAAGACAGGACTTTCTTTTATTCTGAAAGCTGTGCATTTTGAGAAAGAGCAAAAATGTGTGTGGAACTGTTTCCTGATTTTTGGTTTGGGGCCCAACGCCCACCCCACGAGCCAAATCCCCCAGGGGAAGCAAAAAATAGAAACCCACTATGAGGATGGTGTTTTTCAAATTGCAGGTTGAGACTTACTCTTGGATCATAAAATTGATTTATTGACCGGGTTAAAACTGGCATTAAAAGAGATGAAAGGGAATGGAATAGAAAATACCAAAGTACACTGCAAGGATTCATGCTAAGTATTGTTTCATGAAGCCATTGTTTCACTTGTGCTGTGCGCATGTCCTTTGCCATGATGTGAACTCTGTTTTCTATTGTAGTCACAGTCATTGAAATTTGCACATCACCAGGGATGTCATAGCAGAGGGCACACATGTCTCTCCTCTCAGAATGTACCAGGGAAGACAACGGCTCCCAGAGAATTACCACATCCAGAATGGTGTTGGAAGAGCAGAGCAGCCATGGTCTAGGGTGGCTGCACAGAGCCATAGGTACCTTGGCAAAATGGGAAAAGGCCAGAAACTTACTATGGCCACCAAGAAGGATGGATAAGTGGCCCTGAGCTTTCGTGGTTTGGCAGAAAGTGTTGGCCAAAGCGAACTGAAAGAAATGGAGTCTGGACCATGAGAATAAAGGCAAGGGGGTTTAATGGTGGACACTTAGCACATCAGGACAATGGGACGTAGAGGAAGAGTTACCCCTCAGCGGAAGCTGGTGTGGACAGAGCGTCAAGATGGGCCGGACACCGCTTTCCTCCCCAAAGCAGAGTGATGCATAAGTTCCACCCTCCAGACACCTGTCCTCTGCAGCTGCAGAGACTGAAAGAAGTAAGGCAATCAAGAGAAGGAAATTCCTGAATAGCTACCCAAAAGAGACCATGTTCTAAAACAGAATTGGAAAACAATATGGAGGCTCCTCAGGAAATTAAAAATAGAACTACTCTTCCACCCAGCAATTGCACTCCTAGGTATTTACCCAAAGAATACAGAACTACTAATTCAAAAGGATACATGTACCTCCATGTTTATAGCAGCATTATCTACCAAAGCCAAATTATGGAAACAACCCAAATGTCCATCGGCTGATGAATGAATAAAGATTTGGTGTGTGTGTATATATATATATATATATATATATATGCAATGGAATATTACTTAGCCATAAAAAGAATGACATCTTGACATTTCTAACAACATAGATTGAACAAGAGAGTATTATGCTAAGCAAAATAAGTCCATCAGAGTAAAACAAATACCATATGATTTCACTCTTATGTGGAACTTAAGAAACAAATAATCATAGGGAAAAAAGAAAGAGGCAAACCAAGAAACAGGCTCTTATTTATTTATTTTAAAGATTTCATTTATTCATTTGACAGAGAGAGAAAAAATAAGCAGGGGAACAGGCAGAGGGAGAAGCAGGGCTTGATCCCAGAACCCCAGGATCATGACCTGAGCCATCCATGCTGGGCTTGATGCGGGGCTCGATCCCAGGACTCTGGGATCATGACCTGAGCCAAAGGCAGACACTTAACTGACTGAGCCACTCAGGGGTCCTAAGAAATGGACTCTTACGGGTGCCTGGGTGGCTCAGTCATTAGCCGTCTGCCTTTGGCTCAGGTCATGATCCCAGGGTCCTGGGATTGAGCCCCACATCCGGCTTCCTGCTTGGCAGGAAGCCTGCTTCTCCCTCTCCCACTCCCCCTGCTTGTGTTCCTCTCTCGCTGTGTCTCTCTCTATCAAATAAATAAATAAAAATCTTTAAAAACAAAACAAAGAAATGGACTCTTAACCTTAGAGAACAAATTCACAGCTACCAGAAGGAAGGTGGGTGGAGGGCGTGGTGAAATAGGTGTTGGGGATTAAGGAGGGTAGTTGTGATGAGCACCGGGGGTTATATTTAAGTGTTGAGTCACTAAATGGTACAGCTGAAAGTAATATCACACTGTGTTCACTAACTGGAATTTAAGTAAAAACTTAAAAAACATTTTAAAAAATCACGTTTTTATTATATGATGTTATTCTTACCATAATATAAAGGACTAAGCAATATACAACTATGTAGAAAACGGACCTGCCAGAGAACCAGGAAAAAAGCTTATTTTTGAATTATTAACCCCCGCAGCTAGTGTTGTATAGGGATCAAAAAAACAAAAACAAAACCAAAAACAGAAGTGACTGAGATTGGGACGTCTGCGCGGCTCAGCCCGTTAAGCTAGGCCTTGGGTTCAAGTCACGATCCCAGGGCCCTGGCCGGAGTCCCGCATCTGGCAAAGGGAGTGGGTGTGGACGAGCACGGATGGCAGGCTTGAGGACAAGTTCTGTTTTAAGGGGAGAAACCTAAGGCTTTTTTTTTTTTTTTAAGATTTTATTTATTTATTTGACAGAGATCACAGAGATCACAAGTAGGCAGAGAGGCAGGCAGAGAGAGAGGAGGAAGCAGGGTCCCTGCTGAGCAGAAGGCCCGATGCGGGGCTTGATCCCAGGACCCTGAGATCGTGACCTGAGCCAAAGGCAGTGGCTTAACCCACTGAGCCACCCAGGCGCCCGGAAACCTAAGGCTTTATAGGCAGAATTTGCAGGCACGGGAGAAAAGCTTACACAGAGCTGTTCTAGGTAAAGGTAGGAACCAGGGCTAAAGACAATTTCCAGTGTGGTGCACGTTGGATACATTTTTTTTCCTTTTCTTTCTTTCTTTCTTTTTCTTTTTCTTTCTTTCTTTCTTTTTTTTTTTTTTTTTTGCAGGTGAACACATAAAATTAGCAAAGGAAAGGCGATGCCACGCAACGGCACTGCCATTTCAGCACCCACAAGCCGGTGTATAAAACTGAAAGGAGGTGTTGGTAATGATGTCAGGTCAGGGCTGATCCTTTACTTCTGTCTCCCAGGGCCACCTCCTCCCTGGGGTCCAGCGCTCAGAGATCTCTGAGGACCGGGGATCTGCGGGGAGGTTCCAGGGTGCCTCCCCCTGGGAGCCTCGTTGGACGCTGTGGTCCCAACCCCTCCTCGCGCAAACCCCACTGCCCAGGGGCTGCTGGCTTCCGCTGGCCCCCTTCTCCGGTCACCATTCTGCCGTTCCTCTTCTGTGTCCTCCACCAGGAGTTTCTCCACCCAAGGGACAATTCTGCCAAGGACTCCAGGGGAGAGTTCAAAACGGAGGCGAGGGGCCTCTGCTAAACAAGGCTCTCGAAGGCTGGCTTTCCTCGGGAGACAAGGGCAGTGTGTCTCGCCCTGGCGCTCGTCCACTCTCCCCACCCCCAACCCTCTGGTCCAAGGCGGCTCTGAGGAGGCGGCCATGACATCACTTCCTTCGTCTGCAACAGGGCCGCCCAGCCTCACACCGGCAGCCGTCGGCCACCCGGCCCAGCGGAAGTGGGGCAGCGACAGGGTTGGGCCCGCCCTCGCGCTCACCCTCCGTTCTCGCCCGGCTCACCTTCTCACCGCGGGTCGCAAGCTTCTTGAGGAAGGGGCGGTCTTCAGAGCGGCGGCTGCCTGCAGTTTCCCTCAGCTCTTCCAGAAGCTACGAGGAACTGCAGTGACGAAGAGAGTCCACTAGGTGGCCTCACAAGACCTTGTTTGTTTAGTGCAGATGCCCAGCTGGTGGCGAGAGACCAGACCCTCCCCAGCCCGCCACTCTGGTGGGGCAGATGTGTGGTGTGCGGCGTGTGGGGTGTTGTGTGTGTTTAAGGGGTGCTCAGTGCGCAGAACGGAGAGGCAAAGACAGAAGTGTAAGAAAAACCAATATACCAATACCTAAATTTGCAAGACAGTGACGTCGTGAGTAATTCATGCGGATTCATACAAGGAACTCAGAGTTAATAAGGAGCAGAACTCCCGTAATACCTTTAGTCGTTTTGAGATCATCGGTTGTTTGGCAGAGAAAGTGTTAGCCTACTAACATTTCAGCCTACTGAAAATGAACCGTGGGTGAGAATGTGCATGAGACCTGCCCTCCTCTAAGAATCTGATTTGTACTTTCCTTTTCATTTGTGATCAGAAATTTAATGAGTGCCTACTACATGCCACAGCCCAACTAGGGCTGAGGATACAGCTGTGAACAAGACTAACGACCTCACACTCTCACATAACTTATATTTTCAAAAAGTTAATTCATGTAGTAAAGACTGCATACAGTTTCTCTAGCTCTGTTATTCTATGATTCCACAACTGTACACTTCCTTTGCCTGGCCCTCCCGTGTAGAAGTATGGGATAATAAGATACAGTTAATCCACCAGAATTAGATGCACACGTTTCCTGGAGTAAAGCTGCAATGTAATTTCCAGAACTTGGTCATTACGCCATCAGGAGTTCCGTGAAGAGACAATGCCTTGGAATTTCCAAGCCTCTCCTCTTTAACTATCACCCACTTTTTAAATAATTTGCCAGGACCGGGACAGACCATCTGAGATGTGGTCCCCTCCTGGGGCAGGAAGAGCAGTGGGATGCTGAAGAACGATGACTGAAACACTCAAATGGAAAATAAGAAAAGTGTTTCAAAATCCGGAATACCAAAAAGATTGTGGAAAAACTCAGAATACAAAGGTGTGGCATTTTTTAGCACTGCCAAATTTATTTCTCTAGCCAAGTCAAACATGACACAATGGAAGCTAGCTTCCAGACTCCCCCCATGAGAAAGTACAAATTCTAGTCAGTGTGGAAATCACCGATAGGTCTGGGAGTTGTCTGGTTTGATCTGCAAGAGGGCGGCATATGCTTTGCGTGCCTGCATGCGTGTGTGTGCACAAGCACAAATGAGAGCTAATTAGAAGAGAGACTATTCACATGGAATCATAGAACAACAGAGCCGGAAGAGCTCATTTAATCCATCTTCTCATTTTAGAGTTGTAGAAATCGGGCCTGCAAAAGGGAGGATCATGCCCAAGATCACAGAAGTTAGACTATAAGTCACTATCCTGTCTCCCAGTTCTCAACTTGTCTATATTCTCTGTTCCCCGGGTGTTACAGAGGTGTGAGTTGCCTTTCTTATATGGATTCACTTGATTTTCCTTTACGTGTTATTACATTGGTTACATGGTAATCTCCCTCCTCCCCGAAAGATACGTCTGCCTAGAACCTGTGAACGTGACCTTATTTGGAAAAAGGATCTTTGTAGATGTAATTAAGTCAAGGATCTTGAGATGAGATCATCTTAATCAGGGTGTTCCCTGAATCTAACGACAAGTGTCTTTATAGACATTTTAGGGGAGAAGACACACAGAGAAGAAAGTGCGATGAAAACAAAGGCAGAGATCGGAGTGATGTGTCTGCAAACCAAAGAATGCCAAGGATTGTGAGCAACCACCAGAAGCTAGGAGAAAGGCATGGAAAGGAGCTTCTTGGAGGAATCAACTTTGCTAACACCCTGTTTTTGGATTTCTGGCCTCTAGATTTATGAGAGAATAAATTTCTATTGTTTTAAGCCACCAAGTTTGGGGTAATTTATTACAACAGCTGAAGCAAACTAACCTATGTATATTTCTCAGACCATCTGAGATGAATGAAGGGAACTTCATTGCCTTTTCTCATCTCTTTCTCACCTTGGAAATGAGTTCTTTTAGCACAATAACACCTATAGGAGGCCGCTGGCAGAAGAGGCTATTGGCCAAAGAAAGATTGCTTAAGAATGGTGCTTTGGAAGAATCTGAAAATGTTGGACACTAAGGAGCCACTAACTGAAACCAGCCCTAGAAACCCTAACCCCCAAAGCGATGGTGTTAGGCATTAGGGCCTTTGGAAGGTTTTTCGGGTTTAGATGAGGTCACACATGTAGGGCCCACGATGAGGGTAGTGTCTTTCTGAGAAGAGGAAGAGAGCAGAGTCTTGTGAGGACACAGCAAGAAGGCAGCTGTATGCATGCCAGAAAAGGAGCTCTCACCAGAACCCAAGTATGCTAGCACTCTGGTTTTGGACTTAACCAACCTCCAGAACTGTGAGGAATAGTTATTTAAGCCACCCGGTCTGTGGTATTTTGTTAGAGCAAACTGAGCTGACTGAGATGGACCAAGATAGACACAGAGATGCCTCAACCCTTGTGTACAGATACATATAAGGTCCAGAAACATAAAAGTCAGTCTTAGCAGTTAGGTGCCTGGGGAAACAGCATAGTAGGTCTTCTAATTCAATGAGCAGAATGAGGAAGGGAAGGAACTTTGATCCTTTGAGAACATGGCTCAGGGCAACTATAAGCACAGAAATGGTAGAGAGAGACAACAGCCTGTGGTGACCCTGAGGGCTTAGGAAGGAGGGACAGGAGATGCCCAATGGTCCTAGAAAAGCAGCCTCACATTCCACAGAGACATAGACATACAGCTAGGTCCTTGGTGTCTCTCCCTGTCGTGTCTCTGATTTTCTCACTTGGGATCAGTTGAATTTCTCTTCCAACTCTTTGAGGTTTGCTCTCAAGGTTGATGTGGTCACTGAAAACCAAAGAGTCATACAACTAAAGAGAATGTTCAGGGTCATTCAAAATTTCCTCCCACCCTAGGAAATGGACACTGAAGTCTTCCAGTACAGTAGGGCTTGCTGCCTTCAGGGTTCCAAGGTTCTCTTGCTGCTTTCTTTAGAAAGTCCTTTTATCCCAAGGAGATCTTTCCCCTAAACTCTGGGATTGGCCGGTGCATGCTGATGGGGGCAGTATCTCCTGGGGAAACGTGTGGGCTAAGTGGTTTCCATTACCATCTGGTCTATGGTCAATCCTCTGGAAATCCCAGGGACCACCCACCAGGAAGAATAGAGCAGTGGTCTGCAACTAGGTAGCACAGGAAAGGCTCAAAGACCTGTGGTATTGATAGCCCAGGTTTGTTCCTTCTCTCCCCCCTCCCTTTTTATTTATTTAGTTAGTTCATTCACAGGCAAAGATCACAAGTAGGCAGAGAGGCAGGCAGAGAGAGAGAGAGAAAGGAGGAAGCAGGCTCCCCATGGAGCAGAGAGCCTGATGCAGGGCTCGATCTCAGGACCCTGGGATCATGACCTGAGCCGAAGGCAGAGGCTTAACCAGTTGAGCCACCCAGGTGCCCCTACTTTGTTCCTGCTTATCCACTCACACAAGCCAGCCTCCAGACCTTAGGAGGAGGTGCTAAGCAGGAGACTCTGACTGACTGAAATTAGTCTATGTATCTGTCCTGGGTATGGGCATTAAGACCAGGGCTAGGCTAGACCAGGCAAGGAGACATAGGCAGAGTTTCTGTCCCTGACAGTCTAGTTATGTGACAACATCTCAGTTCAATTTGTATCACACACAGTCTCAGAGAGACAGGGATGATCATGGCATTGGACAAACACAAGTCACCCTAGAAAATCCCTTTGATTTGAACCAAATCACATAGACCTCAAGGAAAATCAGATATGTGCCACTTCGAGAAACCTAGAATGGCAACTTGTACAAAACAGAAACACTAGGTAAACAATGATGGCTAAGTACCTATACTAGATAAACAATGATGGCTCACTTTTTTGTGGAGGTGGGGGGTTGGGGTGGGTAATGGCTTTGGGGAGGGTCATACCTCAAGTGAATTTAAAATAGAAATGGAATTATAAATAATATTAAAGGGCAAATCTATTGCACAATGCCTTCAAGTTTATTTTTCCTTTTCATGTGGTTGTTGGCAAATATCTGGAATGGGAAACAGGATCATCCTTTTGGGAGGCTTTCTCTTTGTGTTTCTTAGTGTTGCAAAAATAAATACACAACTTTAATTTGTTCCCCAAAGAAAGAGATAATAAAAAACAACCACTCAAAACGAGTCAGAATTGCTAGAAGAGCCAGGAAATAGCTTTTGTGGTTGGCTAGTTTGTTTGTTTTTCTTCGTAGTTTTCCGGGAAGTATGATCAAGACAGTAGCTGCCCTTTGGGTAGCACATTCATTCCAAGCGCCAAAGGATTGATGCATTTGCTGAAACTATCTCTCTGACAGAGCACATGGCTCCCCCGGGGCTCGGCTCAGAGCTGTTGCTTGAGCAAATCAATGGTGTCCTTCGAATAAAAAGGAGGATGGCAGCTATGGGACTTGGTTAGAAGTTACATAATCTGATGAATCCCGCCTTGAGTCCAAATTGAGGTTCACACATGTCAGAGAATGTACCCAAACTACTGAGTGGACAGGAACGTCAATTTGCAGGTTTGTTGGATGGGGCTGAAAGAGAAAGGAGGACATTTCATGATGACTGGTGGGGTTGAAATCAAAGCCCAGCATAGAATTTTTTCCCTATCTGGCACCTTAACCTGGTCTGAGCTCTACAGAAAAGGATCTGAGACAGAGTTAGAGGATTGGTCTTCCAAAAGGACTCTCTGCGAGAACTTGAAGCAAGAGTAGCACTCTTATGCCCCCATACAGAAGGGGACCGTGGCTAGAGCTGGACCCAGAGAAAAAGAGATGAACCTGGGGGAATCTTTGTGTTAACTGCAATAACATGGTCCCCATTCATACAGTCATGTGATCCATATCCGTGGAGTCTGAATGGGACTTCATTGAAATAGGAGGTCTTTACTATGCATGTGACAAGAAGAATCAATAATATGTGGGTTACTGCTATTAAGGTGGCCCCCCTCAGGGTTGAAATTACACCTTGCCTCTCAGGCTGTAGTTTTCAAACTGTGCTCCATAGCCTGAGTGTTTGGACATTAGGGGAATAGCCCATGGCAGATTCTGGGCCTTCTCCCACCAACTCAACCAATAGCAGTCACTACTTCATCTATTTTCAAAATAAGAAAGATTTTGGAACTTAATGGAAAGGTCTTCATAGCTTAATAGAAAAGTCTTGAACAGCTCTGCTTTAGGGTTCTCTTAACTAAGCCTGGTGACTTGTACATAGTAGATTTTCAATGGATTCCATATTTATTTGCCAAAAGAGGAGTTGAGGTGATAATAACTTTTTATTAATGGATGAGACCAAAGTAAGTGATTTATTTCCAAAATATATTGAAAAGATCAAAGCAATTAAAATATTAAGTATCGGGAATACTGTTTTTTTTCTTTTGCACACGCCAGCAAGGAACAAACACAAAACTTAATGTTAGACAATTACAGTGATTCTTATCGTTGGAAATAAGCAAGATACTGGAAAATCATGCATATGTTTGTAATTAACTATATTTCAAAGTTATTGCTGGTTGTGTGGTTCTGTTAAACAGTTGTTGGCTAATTTTCTATAGCAAGAAAAAATAATGACCACCTCATAAATTGTGTTTCTGCATATTTTGATTAACAGAGATAATTATCAACTTAGAAAAGGGGAGTTTGAAAAGATTAAAACTCCATTAATAAATAAAAACTGTTTGAATGTTCACAGTTTTGAATGTCACTAGCCTAAGACTTCATAACACACAGATTTAACAAGTATTTTCTTTCAGGCAGAAGGTCTCAGTGAAAATAGCTTTGAACATAGCAGTACCCTGAACCACAACTAAAGATTTGGTGGGTTGTTTTTCTCTATGGTGAGTTGATGGACTGTTTGCAAGAATTTTACCCATTTGTGTAACTATGTTGGACCAGATGGACCCGCTCCAAGGCAGAACATTCTTTGGAGGGCCAGTCAAAGCTAGCCAGATCAACAGATTTGAAAATGGCCTGGTCATAAATCTGTCAAATCACCTCTGGCTTGAGCTAAGGTTCGGAGCAAATAAAACCATGTGATCTTCTAGAATATTCTCAGAGAACTTGGAAGACTTTGAAAGGTAGATAAAGTTCTCTGAAAGTCTCCTTGCTTGATAAGATGTCTTTATTTTGTTTAGAACAGGTCAGAGCTATATGGAACTATTCTGTAAAGGGAATTAGCATTACCTAGAATTCCAGATTAAAGATAGTTGCATCACGCCCCGGGGGGTGCAGCAGGTTACCGAATCAGAATCTGTGGACCAGACGCAGCCTTCCCTGTGTGGCGATAGACCAGTCCAAGAGACGTGGCACAACCACGGTCTGTTTCCAAGCCGGCAAAGTGATCCAGCAGGGTCTGATCAGAAGGGGCCAAATGGGAATCCAGTTTCATGAGTTCTTGGCAGTAGCAAATCCTCACTGTTAGGGGTACACTGAAATGCTAACAGGAACCAGCCAGCTCCATGTGAGGCGTGAGACTGGGATGAGGCCCAAGTCCTGAGAAACTGAACTGGCAGCAACCAGCTAGGCGGCTGGAACACAGGCTAGGCCTACCTCGATGCCAAAGACCAGGGCAGAAGGGACCAAGCAGACAGCCTCGCTACTCATATGCTCCTATTTTTTCTGTTTTACAGCCAATTTCAAGGCTGTGCTCATAGTGCTCCAGCCACCAGCAAAAGGCATTAGTAGAGGGTCTTTAAATCCCTGTCTTCACGGGGAAAAAATGCAAACCCGAAGCTGAGCTTCCACGGGCTGTAGCCAGTACAGGGTGGGACAGGGCTGGGGATTATGCAAAACGTAGTGCCCAGCATCAGGCCTAAGAAGTCCTGATTTTGGAGTAGCCCCAGTGGGCAGAACAGTTCACAGATGAGGTTGACTTCTTGGTAGACCACCACCAAATTCTGCATCTACATCTTTGAAAATGTGCTTTTACTGAGAAACCAAGGGCAGCTTTCCTCTGATTGAATGCTTGCAGGTAAATTTTGCTTTCGGCCTAGCTAAACAACACATCCTCTGAAGAATTTTTGAGTCCTTCAGAGAAGCATGAGGAGGTCGTGTCAGCTTTCCCATTATCCTCCGTAAGCCTACGTCTTTGCTTTTCTGCATTTTCCCAGAGGCTGGGAGCCAGGCCCAAGAAATGTTGAAAGAAAGGGGTTTTCCGATGTAAAACAAATTCAGGTTCATGTTTAGACGATACTAAATGTAAATGTGCAAAATCATGTCACAGTCTGGCTCTTGTTTCTTATCAGTCCGAAACGCAAATATCCAGAAGTTGCTCCAAGTTATGAGTTTAAAAGCAAGTACCTTTCGCTATCCGGAACTAGCTTCCACCGTGCCACATAGCCCCCCAGAAGATTAGCCAAAATTGCTTTCAACTTACGACTTGCAGCTGTTTGGAATTCCACATGGATTCTCTGCAGAGTCGCAGAGCCTTACTGGGCGAGCCGTACAGTAAACACATGAATCTCTGCCAGTGCTGGCATCTAGAGCGCCATGATTTGCAAACATGTTGAATTGCTATTTTATTCGATAAATGGAACGTACAATAGAAAATAGATTTGGAAGTTACACCAAACTTGTTTATCCTGCTAGAGTGGGCTGGGTAAAGCTATTGTGCTTTGGTTATGAAGGAATCTCTGTGGGGGAGTAGGTGGAGTTCTGCCATTCTTTCCTAGACTAATATTAAGCCCTCGGGGTATAGCCTGTCTGCACCCTCGCTCTTGAAGACCTCCTCTCCCATCACTAACTCCATAGTTTACGTTAACTAATACTAATTATGCCCTCGTTTCCAAATCTCAGTGTTATTCATAGATGCCACTTTTCTTTCCTTTTTCCTTCCTTCCTTCCCTCCTTTCCTTCTTTCTTTCTTTTTAGAGAGAGAGAGTGAGTACACACGCATGAGAGAAGGAGGGGGCAAAGGGAGGAGGAGAGAGAATCTTAAGCGGGTTCCACACCCGGTGTGGAGTGTGAAGCCGGGCAGGATCTCATAACCCTGAGATCATGACCTGAGCCAAAGCAAGACTCAAAGGCTTGACCAACTGAACTACCCAGATGCCACTCGATGCCACTCGTCTATACAAGTTCTAAATACATATATAATTTTTATACATTAATAAACACAATATTTTGTGGAAAATATATGTATGTGCATGTTTGTTTGTACGTATGTATGTGTATACGTGTGTGTGCATGTGTGTATACATGTAAGTTTCCTCATTGTCAGGGCTGAGCCTTCTCCATCAGCCAGGAGCTCAGCTCATCTGCAAGGGCAGATGGCTATTTTTCCTCCCCTGTCACAATGACCTGGGATGATGCTTTGCCTCTCGCATCAGTCAAGAGGCGTCCAGGACTGGGAGCTCCCTGACCCTTGCCAGAGAGGGCTTAGGAAAGAAGACGCAATACCTTCTGGATGTGCCCGAATGAAGAAGGGGCAGTGAGCACACAGCAGAGGGCACAAGGGAAGGAAGAAACTCAGATTTGCCCACATAATAGCTACAGTTACTTTGCCAGCCTTCTCCATCTGAGCAAATGGGTGTGGTCATTATAAGAAGGGGACTATTCCCCCCAGTAAATAGGGTATGCTATTTGGTGGAAAGGAAATTGTAAGAGAAAGCGTCTCATTTCTGCAGTTTGAAAGCAGGTAATCTCTGTAGTCTGGGTGTCTATTTACACTGCTTTTCAGCAATAAAGAGTAACATTACCTTAATAACCCGCTCATCTGAGGCAGGGAGGATACGTAAGGCATCAGAGAAAGAGGAATTTACTCTGATGAGCCACTTTCCCCAAACAGCATAAGATCGACATCATTCGCCCAGGAGATTTTTTTTTTTAATTTCTAAAAATATTTCCTGGTTATGACATGTGATCTAAAGCACAGGTACCCTAGGCTCACTTTCTGTGATGGCTAATGACAGGAGTCCCACCCGTGTCAGAGAGGGGGGAAAGGGAAAAATAGATGTAGCACTAGACTTTGAAAGAAGAAAGTTTTACAAGTTAAAAACCCAACTAAGTAATTGTGAGGCAGAAAATGGCTTAGCAATTTGATCTTGGTGCTTCTAGAAACACCTCTGGGAGAGAGTGCTCAGTCAATGGGAGAATTTTGGCTCTGCTCCCCAGACACCAAAGGGCAGGAAAGTGGGTTTTCATGCCGTTTTCTCTTCAAAGAGACCTGACCTAGGCACTGCTCTCTTTCAGGCAACAGGAGCATTTATTTCAAAACCGGTCTTTTTTTTTTTTTTTTTTTTTTTGACACCTGTTCAGAGGCTGCCGGATGACAAGCCGCACCCACCCCCACGCCCACAGCCATGGGGCATTGTTCTTGGTGCCAGCCAGCTTGGAAGCTTTGTCTCAACTTGTACTTTTAAAAAGGATCTGAGGCGCCTGGGTGGCTCAGTGGGTTAAAGCCTCTGCCTTCAGCTCAGGTCATGATCTCAGGGTCCTGGGATCGAGCCCTGCATCGGGATCTCTGCTCAGCAGGGAGCCTGCTTCCTCCTCTCTCTCTGCCTGCCTCTCTGCCTGCTTGTGATCTCTCTCTCTCTGTCAAATAAATAAATAAAATCTTTTAAAAAAATAAAATAAAAGGATCTGAGGACCAATTCAAGGGAAGTCTTTTTTTTTTTTTTTTTTTTCTTTTCATAGATATGGCCCAAGGCATACAGTTTTGTGGGTTTGGTTTTTGGGGGTTTTTTGTTTGTTTGTTTTTGGTCATCAGCAACTAATACAATGCAAGCAGATGTCTTTTCTTTGAAAAAGTTCTGCTGAGCATTATGGCCGTGGTGGGGACTGGGGGGATGCAGTCACAGTGAACTCATTGATTCAGACACAGCTCAATCAAAATCTGATCATTTTGACCTTTGAAGAAAGGGTTAGGTCTTTTTACTTTTTTTTTTTTTTCTTTAAATCTGCTTAGGAAGGTAATTGAAAGGGTAGGCAAGATCAGAGAAGACAAGCTCCATGTCTTTAGCTTGCTTCTAACTATTGTAGATACTTAGAAGTGCTAGAATGGAAATGCATGTTGTTCAGCACAGAATAGTTTTATCTGTTCATTAACTAGGCTCCACAGAACCATAAAACCGCCTCTGGGAAACCCTATGAACAGTCGATCCAAAGATGATCATGAAACTAAAAATACTTAAAATGGACTCAAGAGTCTTTAAATGATTTTGTAACACAGGTCGCAGTGAGGTGGGAAAGTATAGGTTGTGGTTTCAGAATGCCTGGGTTCAAATCTCGACTTCCTTACTGCCTAAGAAAGTTAGGTAATTTCTCAGAGCCTGAGCTGCCTCGTCTTTTTTTTTTTTTTTTTAAGATTTTATTTATTTTTTTGACAGACAGAGATCACAAGTAGGCAGAGAGGCAGGCAGAGGAGAGAGGAGGAAGAAGGCTCCCTGCCGAGCAGAGAGCCCGATGGGGGGGAGGGGGGCCTGATCCCAGGATGCTGGGATCATGACCTGAGCCAAAGGCAGAGGCTTTAACCCACTGAGCCACCCAGGTGCCCCAATGAGCTGCCTCATCTTTTGTAAGGAATTTCTCATTCACAAAAAGTGTAAATGGAATATGGGTTGTCAAAGTGCTTTTCAAAGTGTAAAGTGCTAAACAAATGTACCTTGTTCTGAGAACAAGATTATAACATCTTCGAATCTGAATTTCTTCCAGTAGAGCCCAGGAATCTCTATATTTAAACAGGATTTCCTTAAGTGTTGTGCCATTCAATTTAGGAATCAGCTTGGTGTGGTCCCTGGACCAGCGGCAACGGCACCACCTGGGAACTTACTAGAAATGCAAGTTCTCAGCCACCCCAACCTTCTGAATCAGACACTCTGAGGGTGAAGTCCTGCATTTAGGGTTTTAATGAGCCCTTCAGGTGATTCTGAGCCAAGTGAAAATACGGGAACCACTGGTCTAGGGTATGACTGCTCAGGCTTGAGTGCTCATACAGATAATCCAGAGGTCTTGCTAAAATGCCTGGGATGATTATATGGAGGGAGTAAGGGGAGCAAAGACCTGGAAGACACCAGCCCCTCTGGCAGAAGGAGTTACCACCCTGCAGGACCCCCTCAGGCCAACACCTGACAGGACTGTCTGGAGACAGAATTTTTCTTCTGACACCTATCCCCAAGACTAGGGAGTGGGGTAGGACTTGGGAGTCCCTTCTAAGTTGCCCTAAGGTCACTGCGCCTGGTGGAGAATGAGGCAGTATGGATTGGGAGGGCAACAGAATGCTGTGGCCCTATATGGGTTACCCCTTTATGTGTTTGGAAAAGGGGGTAAAAACATCCCCTCATTCTCTGCTCAGATCCCCATATTACAGAGATGGCCTTTTGGGGGTCATCCCAGAAAATTCATCCTAGAAGAATCTGACTTGATATCTTCTCCAGAATCATTTTACAAGGATGAGGTTTTTTTTTTTTTTTTAATTTCCCCCAAAGATTTTTATTTATTTATTTGAAAGAGAGAGGGGGAACACAAGCAGGGGGAGTGGGAGAGGGAGAAGCAGGCTTCCCACGGAGCAGGGAGTCCAATGCGGAGCTTGATCCCAGGACCCCAGGACCGTGACCTGAACCAAAGGCAGACACTTAACGACTGAGCCAGGCAGGCATCCCAGGATGAGTTTTTAATAGGGGAGAAAGAGAAGAGCTGGTTCAGAAATCCCGCAAGGTAATTTTTTAAACTCCACAACCCAACATATCCTCCTGATTACTGTCTCCTCAATGAGTGTGTGCCTCTGGGGAAAACGTGGTCAGAGGAGACTTTGATTTCAGACTCACAAGGGTATTTCCAGTGATGGAAAAAATAGATATTGTATTCAAACAAGGAAAAGCATTTGGCAGAGCCTCTGCCCCTCCTGCCCTGGGTTCCCTGGGCCCCAGCGCCAGCCTTACTGACACGGCCCCTGTCAGAGAACCTGGTGCTGAAAGGAGGGTCTTCTTGATGGGGAGAAGCATCTTTCTGGGTTTTAATGAGATCATTTATTGTCTCTTTGCTCTGACGAAGATTGTAAATGTGACGGGTGAAATATAAAGAATAATTAGTCCCAGAGGTGAATCCATCCCCTACAATATGTCTTTTCTCCCTCTCAGCCTGTTGAAAAGTTTACTGCTTCCAGATGCGCCCGATTTCAACAGTTAAGAGGAGCCGGTTCCTTTTGAGCTGCAAACTTGTCAGGGAAAAGCTTGTTTCTGAGAAAAGGCTTAAGCTGGAGAGATGATTCCTGAAGAAACAGCTGATGTGGGAAGGAAATATGGCCATGGTGAGGCATTGCTGGCCTCCCTGGGGGGCCTTGACCCCTGTGAGAAGGTGGGGGCAAGGCCTAGGTCAGCCCCCATTACAGTAGCGACTTCTCACTAATTAGCTGTTAAGGAATCCAGCAGCTTCTGAAGGAGACATTTGTGAGGAATGCTTTCCTCAGATCCTGCCAGCGCTCCAGCAAAGCCAGCAAGCCCCAGCCCAGCCGGGAACTTCCTGCTTCCACAGAGCTCAGGACAAGCCTCAGCCACCGTCTGAGAGGCCGCAGGAGCCCACACATCAGTCTTTGATAAACACCAGCCACTCCCACTTTAGAAACATAAGCTCTTTAGTCCCTGCCAGTTGCCTGGTAGCTTGAAGAGAATTCTAAGAGCTATGAGCCCCCAAGGACTGCATGATCCAGTCCCGTGACTTCAGACAGGAGAAAAGCTATAAGAGCTGCTTTTTCTTTCACATCCACTCTCTTCCTGAGGCCCTTTACATGGAAGGGTGTCCCTGACAGGGCCTGCTGGGCAGGGGTGGGGTGTTTGAACGCGTGTGAGGAGGGCACGGCCAAATATTCGAGATGTGGGCCTCAAGAAGTTGGGGCAGTGAGGGAGTCTCGTTGAGGAGGCCCAGGGCCTGGGGTTTCCCCTGGCAGGAGGAACAGGCATCTGGTAGATTAGATGCCCACCTGTGAGGAGGGACTGAAAAGATGGGGCTCCAGGGGTAGGAGGGCCTCATTCTGCGTGCTTGGGTATAAGTAGAGGGAATGTAAATGAAGGGGGGGAGCTGCTGTCTAGCACACCTAATGCAGACGAAGCACTGCCTGACAGATCCTGCAGAAACACCTAGCACTTCAAAGCCCACAGAGACCAGTAGATGGGAGGGGTGGGTGCTGAGCTCACCCGTTATTTCCCCCCACCCTCACCCATTACCTTCTCCTCTCAATAGTCTCTTTGCTGAAGTTCCTCAAACATCATAGGCATGCCCCTATGTCTTAGTCTGGGGTACCCCAAAAGCACATCCAGAGCTGGGGATACAAACAGGGCCTACTTATCCATTAGGGTCATCCATGCAGGGGGCCCGCAGTACTTCTCAGAGCCCATAAAAATGTGTTCTTTGTAGGGGCGCCTGGGTGGCTCAGTGGGTTGAAGCCTCTGCCTTTGGCCCGGGTCATGATCTCAGGGTCTCAATCTCAGGGTCCTGGGATCAAGCCCCACATCGGGCTCTCTGCTCGGTGGGGAGCCTGCTTCCCCCTCTCTCTCTCTGCCTGCCTCTTTGCCTACTTGTAATCTCTGCCTATCAAATAAATATATTTTTTAAAGATTTTACTTATTTATTTGACAGACAGAGATCACAAGCAGAGAGAGAGAGAGAGGAGGAAGCAGGCTCCCTGCTGAGCAGAGAGCCCGATGTGGGGCTCGATCCCAGGATCCTGGAATCACGACCTGAGCTGAAGGCAGGGGCTTTAACCCACTGAGCCACCCAGGTGCCCCTCAAATAAATATTTTTTTTAAAAGCCTTCTTTGTAGAAGCAGAAGAAAAAAATGAAATTTTAGATTAAAAATGTTTTAATACATAGCATCTTATATATTCCTCTTGAGAGATGAATAATGCAGTCATAAAAAATGTATTTTTAATTTCTTCTTTTTTTGAAGAAGGGGCCCATGGCCACAAAGGCACAAGTACCTAGGATTCATGACAAGTCACAACATGGCCCTGGGTCTGGCCCTAATGTTACCCCAACGTAAGAAGTAAGCCACGGAGGCTCAGGGAGGCTGAGTCTCACTTGAAACTTGAAACACTTGGGTGGGTCTCAAGAGGAAAAGCTTTGAAGGGAAGATGTGCCTTTTCTCTCGCCTGTTCTCATTTCTCAGGAACAGGACCTGGAACGGCACCCAAGCCTCTGGCAGCTCAGCAGCTGCAAACAGCCGGCCGGTGCATCTCTGCAGATTCTTGGAGCTGCTCCGTCTGCCGTGGCCAGATGCGTATTTGTGGCTTTCCTCCTGGCTTCTTTCCCCCGGTTTTCAGTCCTTTTATTCTGAGATGGAGCTGAAATTTTTCCAAAAGGGCCCATGGTGGACACCCAGAAGTCAGTAGGGACTCCAAAAGGAAGTTAAGGCCGGGAAAGGGGGCCAAGAAGAGGGGGACCAGCCTAAAGTATACAACACTCAATCCTTTATTGCTCACATGTGGCCTGACCGCTGGTGGACGGGCTCCAGGAAAATCTGAACCCTGGACTAAGCCTCACTCCCAGCCATCCAGGCCTGGCCTGGATGTCTCCCCCAAACCGCCCCTGAGCCAGGCTGATTTTTTTTCAGAGTACAGCTGCAGAAAGCACTGAGCTGGAGCTTACAGACCTGGTCCCTGTAGTCCTAGCCACACCACAAACTTGAGCTTTGACCCTGACAAAACCTCTCTGGTTCTCAGTTCCCCCATCTGGGAAATAAGAAGGCTGTTGGACTCGATGATCTTTGAGATTCCAGTAATTCAGCAAACAGAAAAACCTGTGCAGCCGAGTGGGAGTCCGGAAAAATATGTCTGTTGCTTAAAACAAAACAAAACAAAAAACCAGTCCCCCGAGCCCCGAGCAAGCCCCCGACGCCTGGGTTTGTGAGTGTTGTGTTGAAGACCTTGCCGCCGCTGCCCCAGTTCTGGGGGCGGGAGGTGTGGGAAACGGGCATCGCTTGAAGGGCATCTCCGACCCTAGCTCCCGGCAGAAGCGAGGGCATTTCTAGGGAGACCGCGGCAGACCTGGAGGACCTGGCGCCGAGGGTCGGGGGGCCCGCGGGGGACACCTGCGCCCGGCCCAGTCTGCAGGCCCGGGGCCTCTAGGCGTCCCCTCCCCCCGGGCCAGGCCGGCGTTTCCCCCGGGCCCCACGCGGCTCCGGCTTGCGGAAGTCGCGTTCTTTCTTTCTTTCCCCCTCGTTAGAGGAGCTGAAATCTGATCGTGGAAAGTCTGGGGCGGGTCTGAGACCCGGCCAGCTCGGGCTCCCAGCGCCTAGGGCGATTCCTGCCGGAGGAACCCAGGCCTGGGCTCGCCGCGGGGGCGGGAGGTCGGACACCTCGGGAACAGGCGGCTTTGTCTCTGGGCAAAGCAGGAGAGGTACTTAATTGCAGGGGCGGGGCGGGGGAGGAGACCCGGGAAAGGCGAATGACACCTGACAGCTTTGAGCGAGCCCCCCCTCCCAACCCCCGCCGCTGGGGGGTGGTCCTGCTAATCCCCTTCGCGAGAGGAAGCTAATTGCTGCAGCCAGAGAAGGCAAGATAAAAGCGAGCATGGACCCACACCCAGCAGGCCTGGAGTCATGCTATTTGCTGCTAAATTAATATAATTATATTACCTAATACAAAAACTACGTTAAGAACTCTGGCTTTTGGCTACATCTAGGAGCTTCTGATGGGTTAAAGGCAACATCTTGGTCTAATTCCCCCTTTTTTCCCATCTCAACCCCCCCCCCCCAACTACAAATGTCAGAAATAAATTATCGAAACCAGATGTAAAGTTTTGGGTGCACATTTTCGGGCAGTTCTGCGCTAACAGATGCCTTGTATTAATAATGTACAGTTGTGACAGGAAATACGGTTTAGAGTCCTGGAAAAACATGAAAGCTAATTCCATTACCCCTTTTCATGGTACCTACTTCTTCTCAAATGCTCAACTGGTTTGGATTACAGCGAAACTTTAGAGGAAAAATGATTTGGTCTGAATCGGTAACTCAGCTCTGCTTTCCAGCCTCTCCCCCTCCAGCACCCACCTTCCCACGCACCTGCAGACCTACATTCTGTGTGCAAATAACCAGAGATGAGAACATCTGGACCTGGTCGTTCCTCAGGGGACACACTTCCAAATGTTCCTCACCTTCCTGTTCATGGGGACTCGGTAGACAGGAAAGCAGGGCGAGCGTTCCCAGCTTCAGACTCTTGCCTGGGAGAGTCCTCTAAAACCTGGCCTACCCCCTCACACTTCACTTTCAGCAAAAGTAAAAACAATAAAACACTTTTATGCTCAAGGAACCAGATAAATCCTGGTAATTGATCTCTGGAGAGGGATTATTAAGGAGCGAAGTGCGATGCTTTCCAGAACTAGAGGTGTAATAAGCATGAAGCCCAGCAAATGCACAATTTGTTATCTGAATTTCACCACTCGATGCACTGCAAGCGACTGGCTTAAAAACAGCTTTTCTCTAGGAAGGGAGAAGGCACTAAACTAGCTGTAACACATCCAGGGACAGTTATGCACTGTGACTGAGAAATGTCTGCGCGCTCCCTGTCTCACGCCTGCAGGCACACTCTGCAAGGTCAGAATGTTCCTGCTTGCCTTTTTAAGGCATGGATTCTCCTCCGCTTGATGCCAAAGCACAATGCAAAAAGAGAAAACTCTCTCGAGGTCTTCCCCTCTCTTATATTCTGCCTATGAGAAAACAAGACAAGCAGCGAGGGTATCCAGACTGTCCTGGATCTGGAGATGAGAAAGCCTTTTCCTATTCAGATAAAGAACAGTCATGAAGGAAAGAGATCTCCCAAGTCGGTTAAGTGGGACCAAAGAATCACAATATCCAAAATAATACTACTACTTACTGAGAGCATACTATGTGTCCAGGACTGTCCTAGCTGCACACGTACCTTGTGCCATCCAATCCTAGGAATCCCCAATAAGGTAGGGGCATTACATTATGTCCCCAGTTTATAGATGAAGAAACTGAGTTTCAGGGATGCTAAATCATCTGCCAAAATTCACCAAGTGGCAGAGTCAACAATCAAAAGTAAGTATGTCTGATTCCAAAGACTGTTTTAAACAACGCCTAACACTTGATCTTAGCCAAAAGGCTGAGAAGAGATCAACCGATTGGTTTACCCTCATGGATAACAAAAGTGTGTCCTGAATCATGGCCAAATCCAAACTGTGTCATTCCTTTAGCAAAACTTTTTTTCAGGCAGAGCACACAGTCTTAAAGTCCAGAAGAAATTAACAAAGGCTGCCCTGTGGACATTTTGTGTGAACAGCACAGATAAAACTAGGAGTGGAGGAAGCTACTAGGACCAGGAATCAAGTCTTGGCTCTAAGCCCTGGCTTTCGTTCTCACTGGCCGTGAAATCTAAGCAATTAGTCTTGGCTTCAGTTTCTGTACCTTTAAGGTTGACATGATAATACTTGCCCTGTTTGTGAAGATCATGTGAAATAATGGCTATCCAAATTTTCATCAACTACTAAGTAAATTGCTGTGTGATCTTAGGCACCTTCCTTTACCTTTCTGATCCTCATTTGTCTCAATTGTGAAACTGTGGGATTGAATGAAACAACATGTAGCTTCACCTCATGCTCTGAAACTGTACAATCCATGGGTAGATGTTGCGGCATGGTTCAAAGGAGCAAAAGCCGGGAAACAGAGGGAATGTCTTCCAAGAGAGAATAGTTGAATAAATTACTGCACATCCACACCTTGAAACAGTATGTAACCAATGAACAATGAAAAATCATAGCTATGCCAGATAACTTGGAGGAATTTCCATGCGGTGTTGTTGGAGGAGAAAAGTAAAATGTGGAAAAAGATGTATAATTGATCTCACATTTGCAAAACAATGAATGGCACTCCCTCCAGTGTGTGTATATGCATGTATTCTACACAGAATTATATGAGCAAAGAGAAATTCAGTAAAATAGGTTTTTTTATGAAAGGCATTACCGGGGGTTGAAAATGGGGCCAGGGATCACCATACAAATAAGGGAAAGACTGGATTTAAAAATAATAAAAGGGGGACCCCTGGGTGGCTCAATCGGTGAAGCAGCTGCCTTTGGCTCAGGTCATGATCCCAGGGTCCCTGCTCAGTGGGGAGCCTGCTTCTCCATCTGCCTGCCACTCCCCCTGCTTGTGTTCTCTCTCTGACAAATCAACAAAATCTTCTAAAAATTAAAAAAAAAATAATAAAAGAGATGTATATGCTCAACACCTGCATTGGTGTAAAAGTGTGTATCCGTAGATATGTGCTATTTTTAAAAGATGAATCAATCACAAGTTACTTGAAATAAATAAAATGTTATTTATAAATAAAATAAAATATTTCATTTAGACTTGTATCAAGATGCAAGAGGTTTTTTCCAAATCTCCAAAGTACCCACAGAAGGTACTCCCATCCCAAGTTGGTTATATGTCAATAGGTATTTAAAACAGGGAGTTCCCGGGGCACCTGGGTGGCTCAGTGGGTTAAGCCTCTGCCTTCAGCTCAGGTCATGGTCTCAGGGTCCTGATATCAAGCTCAGCGTCGGGCTCTCTGCTCAGCAGGGAGCCTGCTTCCCCCTGCCTCTCTGCCTCCTTGTGACCTCTCTCTCTGTCAAATAAATAAATAAAAACTTTAAAAAAATAAAATTAAAATTAAAATAAAACAAGGAGTTCCAGAAGGTAGTCTGAAATCCCCCCCTCCCCATCAATCATGTTTACACTATACATTTGCATAGGAAACCCTTTCCTCAAGGAAAGAAAACATACTCAGCTCTTTGACAAGCTCTTCTGTGTCAAAGGCAGACCTGTTGAGGTTCTTCTGTTCACAAGCACTTGCAGAGGGGCGGTGATGCAGAAAAGAACAAATTCAAACCCTTTCCCTTACGGAGCTTACCTTCTGGAGCAGGAGACAGACGGTAAAAAGGCAGTCAACACAATCAAGAACAGGGAGTGATACAGACTGTGATTGAAAACAAACCAGGGAGAGTGAGCGAGAGAGAAAAGGGTATCTGGCACCAAATTCAAGAAGATGTTAAGAAAAAAAAAAGCCTCCAAAGAGGAGATATTTGAGCAGAGATCTGAATGGCATGAGTTGATGAGTAAAGCACAGTCAGGCTACAGGAAACAGACCAGGAGGGAGGGAGTTTGCAAGCAGAGGGGAGACAGCACCCCCTTCATTGCTACCCCTGATCCAAGCCACCATGTCTCCCACCTGGGCCACTGCTATAACTTCTAGCTGGTCTCCCTGATTCTGTTTCTTGTTTTCTATGGTCAATTTTCCACACTTGCAGCCTGAGTGATCCTTTAAAAATGCAAATCAGGTCATGTTACAACAATGTGCAAAACCCTCCAGGAGCTTCCCATAACTTAAAACAACACTCAAAGTCTTTACCTTGGCTGATGAGCTCCCCAGGATCTGGTTCCAGCTACCTCTCTGACCTCAGCTCACCATGTTCCCCTTTGCTCACTCACTGGCCTCCTTGTTCTTCCCTAACAGGCCAAGCACACACCTGCCTAGGCCTGGAGTTCCCGTAAACGGACCATGAATCATCCAGTTGCTCCGGCCATGGGTTTAAGAGTCACTCCTGACTCCTTTCCTTTCTCACACTCCACAGCCAATCCATTAGCAAGTTCTGACAGGTTTACATTCTAAAGAGATCCCAAATCAGACTACTTATTATCACCTCCATCAACAACGCTAATCCCAGCCACCACCACCTCTCACCTGGATTACCACATCAACCTGCTAACGGTTGCCTTGCTTCCCACTTGTCCCCCACAGCCTATCCTCTACCCAGTAACCAGAAGGATCTGTTTCCACCATTTATACAACATTCAAAAAGTATTTATGGAGCCCAGCTACACGTTAGGGTTTATTTTGGTTGCTGGAGATTCAGTACTAAACAAAATTTAAAAGGTTTCCACCCTCCACGAGGGAAGGCTTGAAGAAAAAAATGAAAAAGAATTTTGTTTTGTTCATGTTAAAACAAGTAATCGGTGTACTTGGTCAATATTATCAAAAACATTTCGGTGTGTGGACACAGCACGGGCCAGTGACACTTTATTGTTGTTCCTTAAAAATTTAGTTTAATAATTCAGCACTTAGGATGCTCTATCTTTCCCAGAATTGGAATGTTCTGCACCCAGCTGGTGTAGATACCTCAATATCATATTCCAAACTTCAGTGTATGTGTTGTTCCTAAGATCTAGTTTGGGATGATAACGTTTTCAGACATTTAAAAAATGAAAAACAGAATTCTTTGCTAAGCGTATGAACCCCAGCACTCCATTTGGATGAGGTACTCAGGAAGCAAAACACATAGACAAGGATATCTACCTACTGACTTGTGTCAGTTCCAGAAAGGATTTGAGGGAAACAACTACGCAGAATTGATTAATTTTAACTATCATCAGTCACAATCTAAACTTTGTCTTATTCCCAAACTTTCATTAAAATGCCCCTTCCAAGTTACCTTTACTATTTATTTATTTATTTATTTATTTATTTATTTATAACTTAGGGTGTTTGCCCCACGTACCCGTAGGGCAAGGATTATGGCTTAGTCTTCATTTGACCCTCAATATCATCCTTGGTACAGAATGAATGTTTGTTGAATGAATGAATCACACTTTCCTAGGGCAAACTTTATATCCAAATCCTCTATCCCAACTGGAATAAACGCTGGCATAAAGAAATACCTTTTTATCTTTTTTATGGGCATTCAGCCAGAAGAATATTGTAACTACCCCTTTCCACAGGTAAATACTAAAAAAACAAATTTCCAGTTTTTAGCTCTTTTTCTTCCAAGACCCCTTGCTTCAAAAGAGATTAAGTTGTAGGAAACAGAACCCATTATAACTGTCCTAAACACAAATATTTACCATCAGACATCAGGTACCTGGAAAATCACTGGAAGAGCTGAGAGAGCGGGTTGGAATGACTCCCAGAGCAACACCCCAGAACTGGCCTGATGGGAGAGCTGCCAAGTGGATGCATCTGAAGCCGATGAATTAAAAAACCCACATGGCCATGGGCCATCGCTGGATTCAGCGATCAGGAGCCTGTCACCAACACCACCACAGCCACCGCCTCTTGAGATCTATAGGGCTGGCAGCAAAACACTGAAGGCTGCTGTAGAAAAACACAGGGTCTCCATAGCCATGCTTGCTGCTGGTTCCCGGGTGACCCTGGGCAAGAACCTGGGGTAGGACCAGCTGGGATGCTTTGTTCGCAGGTAGATGCTCAACAAGCCAAAACTGCCGGAAGAGCGCCTTCACCGACTTATGTGGAGCACGTCTCATTGGAAGAACCCAATCCCCATACAGAGCCTTAGCTGCAAGGGAATTAGAAATAACTTAGTTTACACCCGTCTCTGTCATATGGGAAATCCTACTGGGGAAGGTGGAATAGATACTGAGTGCCAGTCAACCCTAACCAGTCTTTTCACCCATTTGGCAGAATAACAATACAGCTCACATTGGGCATGCGCCCTATGCCAGTTTAAAGAAGAAACAACTCCCTGAGGCATCCCCAGTGTGAGAGTCTAAAACTCCATGAACAAACAAACTGCCCACCTTCGTGGGAGGAAGAATAACCACTCGATCAACGTGAAGGCAAACAGCATCCTTGCTGAAGCTGGAAGTGGGGAGGAACAGAGAGACATTTTAGGTGGTGAAGGAAGAAGGAGAGAAGGGGAAGAGTTTCCCACTTCGGATAGGCATCTTTTGCTTCAGACTGACTTCCCTGTGGTTATGCTGAGTGTCTTTTGGCGGATCACTGTGTGGGGTGGGGAAGAGTGACAACTGTCTCCAGGCTGAGGAAAGAGACCCACTTCCTCCTCCAAAGGCCCTCTGGGGGTCTGGCTTGGTTCTGATAATGCACAAAGCTTAATGTGGTTCTAATTAAACACAAAGCTTGACCAAGAAAAAAGTGAGATAAAATGGAGAGGGCCAGAGGGTAGGAATTGGAGGACTCCCAGTGGCCCCTGGCGAGAGCGACCATGGAACAAAGTGTGTTTGGGTGCCAAGGAGAGAAGGCAGTGCGTGCAGAGCATTGTGTAAACAGCCACAGGACACTGACAGTCATGGAGCAGCTCCTTGAGAACCAGAAGCATACATAGGAGGAGCCCCCCTCCCAAGCCACCCAGCTTGTTTCCACACCCCAGTTAGGGTTTACCCAGAGCCATCCCTGGCACCAGAACAAGCTGGGCTCTAGAGGCCCCATTCTAGTTGGAGCTGACAAATCAATGGCAGGACTCCCTTGTTGAGGTAAGCCCCCTTGCTGAGGTAAGACCCACTCAAGGACACTGGCCAAAGACTGAATGGTCCTTGGAGCACCCTTGACCAAACAAGGTCTAGCAGGGAGGAGCTATGGAGATGGTGATAAGAAAGAGAGGTGGTGGAGGATAGGTTGGAAGAAATGGAATTACATGTTTGGAAATTCGGTCTGGGGATTCAGCTTGTCCTATAAAGCTCAATAGCCTGGGGTAACCAGAAGAGCCTACTGGGACTCTGCTTCTTTACCTTTCAGGTGACACTCTTTACCTGAAGCAGTCTGGACAAGAGGCTACCCCCTTGCAGGGCCTTCAGAAGAGAGCCAGCAGCTGTCCCTGGGACCTCCTTGGTCAGATGCTGCCTGGCTCTTAAACTCTTCAATGACCTCAAGAACTTCTCTCTCCTTGCTTATCTCTGTTTAGAAATTCCAGAATTAGGATCCCTGTTGGATGTGTGGTGAGAGCATTCCCTGGTCCTCTGTGCCGCAGATCCCTCATCTCTTAAGACAGAGGAAATAAAACCGCTTACCTCAAAGGGTTGTTGAAAGGTTAAAATGAGATGTAATTTGTTTAGACATTACATTAACATGTAATTAGTTTAAACAGCAACTGGCTCAGGAGAAGTGCTGAATAAATATTGTCAGCATTTGTTGTTTTATTTCAATGGGTTCTTTTCAGAAGTTGGAGATCACAGATTGTTTAGAGACAGGCTCTGGTGGAGAAGTGAGAATGGGATGGGGAGGGCGTTGGGTGGAGAGTGATATAAGCTGCTGCAAGGGACAGTGACTGAAGAAACACTGGCAGGGGATCAGAGGTTGACCAGTCAGATGGAATGGAGCTGAAAAGAGGATACACATAACTAGGACCAGGGAGAAACATGGCTGGGACCCTATGGGTTTGAATACAGATGTGGCTATTACTAGTGGCCAAACAATGGTGTCTTTTACAAAGTGTATTTCTTTTTTTGTTTTAATTTTATAATTTATTTGAGAGAGAGAGAGAGAGAGTGAGGGAGTGCACATGCGCATGTGCATGGGTGCATGAGAGCAGGGGAAGGGGCAGAGGGAGAGGGAGCTACATATCACTTCTGCTTAGATCTCACTAGTCAAGACTCAGTCCTGTGTCCACAATGAGATGCAAAAGAGGCTAGAAATCTGATCTTTTGCAGAGTAGTCATGTGCCCAGCTGCATTTTGGTGAATTTTTTCCTAAAGAAAGGAAAGGAAACTTATTTTCCTTGCCTTTGGTCATTGGGAGTGACCAATACTGTTTGCTACAAGACTAGTGCATATTTTGGGATTTTGATGGAATTTTTACTCCTAATGATTTCTGAAAACACCTGGCAAAGTTATGTCATATTGTTTTTGAGTCATATTCAAAAGGCCAAACTGTACACAAAGTTCAAAGCTGGAAGCTTCCTACAATGGCCCCACTACCACCTGAGTACCAAAGCCACTTCTCTTACAATTGTGGGTTTTGTTTTTTTTTTTAAAGAATTTATTTATTTATCTGACAGAGAGAGAGCCAGAGAGCATGAGCGGGGGTAATGGCAGGAGGAGAGGGAGAAACAGCCTCCCTGCTGAGCAGGGAGCCCAACATGGGGCTTGATCCCAGGACCCCGGGTTCCTAAGAGCTGAAGACAGACGCTTAACCAACTGAGCCACCCAGGCACCCCTCTTACCATTGTTGATGGGAAAAGACTTGAATTGTCCAATTCCTTTCCAGGAAAATGTTTTGAAGATTAATTAAGTCAAATGAGAATTAAATCAACTGTTCCTCTTGAGTGATTCCATCCATTGCCAATGAGATTTATGAAGCAGCTTACCTTTTCTGAGAAAGGATTATTAGAGGACAGTACAAGCCAAGCTTTTTAAATTTGACAAAAATACTCAGATTATTATTAGATTCTGAGATAAGCTCTGAAGGTGATGAAGGAGCTTTTTTGGAATAGAGCCAAATGCTAATGCTGATTTCAACAGCTGAGCAAGATCTGTGCAGGCACTTCAAGATCACTCCCATGTTCTCTGTCCTGCTGTTAAAAGCCTAAGACATAGTTTTGCGTACGTTCCCTGGTTTTTATTTGCCCAAAGCCCTTTCTGGAGGGAGCTAGGCTACAAATAAACCACAGGATGGATACCTTCCCAACTAGAAAGTGAGAATGAGCCAGCTCCTTTGTTTCTCCCCATTCCTCTCCTGATAAGGATGCATCATTTTTTTAACAAACATATCAAAAGCGTGCTATGAAGGAGGACCAGGATTAGCATTAGAAGTCTTTTTTGTTGTTGTCTTGCAATCTCGCTGCTATGAAAATGGAGAAAGGAAATAGAAGAGGAGACAAGAGATGAGAGAGAGCACTTAACCTTTTGATCTGTTTTCCTACCACAGACTACTCTGACAGACTAGCGAAGCGTATGGACTCCTTCTCCAAATAATGTTTTCAAATACACAAAATACTTAGGATTACTCAGGAAACTGGTCATATTGTGATAGAGAGCTACTCATGGAGATCTACTATGGAGGTCTGTGGACCCTTGAAGAGACCCTGGAAGGACTCTTCTTGGTTTCCTCCCATGTCTAGATTATCAACTTCCTTCAAATCAAACCCAAGTTTCAACGATTCAGGCTGCCTTAGCTCAGCGTTTGACAAACACACTCCTTCATGTGAGGTGGCTACAAAACAAGCCCACACTTTCCCAGGCACACAGTCCACACATTTTTGTGGACTAGTATCTGATACTTGAAGGCTATTGCCATAAAGCTCAAAGCACCAGTGTCCTTACTACAGGTCGCCTCAGCCCCACAGGCACAGATAGTTATGGGCTCTGCCCAAATGGCCCTTCCTGTCTTAGAGCACTGAGCAGAGATTCAGTATTGGGATCCTTCCTTCAAAAGTAAAAACTTCATAATAAACATAGGAGTTCTCCTCTTGATAAAATATCCAGTGAGACGGAGCTATTTTCACAGTAGCAGAAACTTCTGGCCTTTGAATTAACTCTTTGTTTTGGCAAAGAGAGGCCACCAAGAGACAGACCGATGGGGAAAGATGGGAGGGGGTCAACATTGCATGCCTTTGTTAATTCTGCCTCAACAGTGAATCTAGACTGAGGGACCTACAAAGGCCAGATCCATCTCAGCTTTGGTCTTTGCATGCTTCCTCACATAGACAGGTCTGGAATAGGAAAGATGATACCAGGTAGGGCCCCAGGACTGCTGTCAGTCCAGGATCTCAACAAGTCTTACTGATAACTACCATGGTACCTTATCACATGTTCTCAGGAATCCCCAGGGGATAATCCTTTCTTAGATTGCCTTCATTGGGACCCCACATCTGAAGGCAACCATTTTACTGGTTCAAAAAGAGACTCGGTTGATGAGAGTCTTAAGAACCCAGGTCTTTCTCTACCCTTCATGAAGGACTCTGGTAAGGGAAGTGCAATCTACAAATTCCACCCAAAGATGCAAGATTCCCTCTGAACTACCAATCAGAATAAGATTATTTTAATGATTTCCACTGTAGGGGAGCCTGGGTGGCTCAGTGGGTTAAAGCCTCTGCCTTTTGCTCAGGTCATGATTCCAGGGTCCTGGGATCGAGCCGCACATCGGGCTCTCTGCTCAGCGGGGAGCCTGCTTCCCCCTCTCTCTCTGCCTGCCTCTCTGCCTACTTGGGATCTCTGTCTGTCAAATAAACAAATTCTTATTTATTTATTTATTTTGAAATAAAAAAAATAGATGGCTAAATATTTCCCAACCAATATTATAAAGCCACTTTGTAATTAATACCAAAATTAGACAAAGACAAGGACATTACAAGAAAAGAAAACTGTAGGGATGCCTGGGTGGCTCAGTCAGTTAAGCCGCTGCCTTCGGGTCAGGTCATGATCCCAAGATCCTGGGATTGAGTCCCGCATCCGGCTCCTTGCTTGGCGGGGAGCCTGCTTCTCTCTCTGCCTCTGCCTGCTTGTGCACGCTCTCTCTCTCTGACAAATAAATAAAGAAAATCTTAAAAAAAAAAACAAAAAAACAAAACTGTAGACCAATCTCTCTCATAAACAAAGATGCAAAAATCCTTAATATGATATTTGTAAATGGAATTCAACAAAACATTAAAAAAGAAAAGAAATGTTCCTCTTTTTCAGGACCATTTTAGCTGTTCTAGGTCTTTGGCATTTTCATATAAATTTTAGGATCGCCTTGCCTAGTTCTACAAAAAAAAAAAAAAAGGTGTGTTAATCAAAGAATGTAGTTAAGAAAGTGAATAAGCAAGCCATGAATCTGCAGAAATATTTGATATAAACACATATGCGTGCACGCACAGGTGTACACTCTGGTAGACTAATAATGGCTCTTTCAAAGATGTCTATATCTTAATCCCCAGAACTTGTGAATTCATTACTTTTCATGGCAGGAGGAGTTTGCAGAAACAACTAAATTAAGAATCTTGAAAGGAAGTTATCTTGGATAACTAAGGTGGGGTCTATGTAATCACATGGTCCCTGTAAGAGGAAGGCAGAAGGGTGAGAGTCGCAGAGAGGAGATGTGAGGACAGAAGCAGAGGATGGAGCGAAGCATTTCTAACACGGAGGCAGTGCCTTTGGTTGTCACCAGAAGCTGGGAAACGAAAGGAAATAGACTGTCTCCCTTAGGCTCTGGAGGAAGTATTGGCCCTGCCAACATTTTGTTTTCAGCCCAATAAAACTCATTTTGGGTTTCTGACCTCCAAAACTGTAAGATAATAAATTTGTGTTGTTTTAAGCCACTAAGTTTTTGGTAATTTGTTACAGCAGCTATAGGAAACTAATACTATAGTCACACATGTGGAAACATATACCCCTTTATCAACAAATGATCAAAGGTTATTATTTTAATCCTTGGAGAAATACCTATTCAGATCCTTTGCCCATTTTCAAATTGGATTACTTGTAACCTAAGTTGTAAGAATTATTTTTATATTCTGGATACAATTCCCTTTCAGATACAGGATTGACAAGTATTTTTTTTCCCATTCTGTGAATTGTCTTTTCATTTTCTCAATGGTGTCATTTGAATCAGACAAGTTTTTCATTTTGATGAAATCCAAATTATTGGTTTATATTTTGCTATTGATGCTTTGGGTATCATACATACGAAACCATCGCCAAATCCAAGGTTATAAAGGTTATTACCCCCATTTTAAAAAAAATACTTTAAGGTCTTACACATAGATCTTTGATACATTTTTTAAAAGATTTCATTTATTTATTTTAGAGAGAGAGAACACGAGTAGAGGAGAGCCAGAGGGAAAGGGAAACAATTTCCAGCAGACTCTGGGCTGATCCCAGAGCTTGAAATGGGGCTTGATCCCAGGACCCTGAGATTACAACCTGAGTCAAAACCAAGAGTCAGATGCTTAACTGACTGAACCACAAAGTGCCCCAAATCTTTGATCCATTTTGAGTTGATTTTTGTGTATCTGGTGAAGTAAGAACCCGGATGCATTCTTTTTCATGCAGCTATTCCCATTTCAACCATTTGTTGAAAAGACTCTTCTGTCCTTATTGAATGGTCTCGACGCCTTTGTCAAACATTAGTTGACCATAGACAGATGGTTTTATTTCTGGACTCTCAATTGTATTCTATTGCTTATAAGATTTTACTGTGCCATTACCACAATGTTTACTGTTGCCTTTTAGTAATTTTTTTAAAAAGATTTTATTTATTTGACAGAGAGAGACAGTGAGAGAGGGAACACAAGAAGGGGGAGTGGGAGAGGGAGAAGCAGGCTTCCCGCTGAGCATGGAACTGGATATGGGGCTCTTGATCCCAGCATCCTGGGATCATGACCTGAGCCAAAGGCAGACACTCAATGACAGAACCACCCAGGTGCCCCAACTTTTTAACAATTTTTAAATTGGGAATTTGAACCCTACTTCGTTCTTTTCTTTTCTTTTCTTTTCTTTTCTTCCCCCCCCCCCCCCCCCAAGATTGTCTAGGTTATTCTGGAATCCATTTTCTGGAATCCAGTGAAAATCCATATGAATTTTTGAATCAGTTTGTCAATTTCTATGAAGTAGTAGTTCAAATACCACAGACTTTCACTTTTCTTACTAAATATTTGTAGATTTTCTTCAATAGATGTTTCTTTATTTGTTATATGTCCTTACACCCATTTCTAGAGCCTTTAAATATTGCTGTTTTGTTTTGTTTTTTAAAATAATTTCTACCGGTTTCACTGGAGAGTGGTTCTATGGAGCTCCTCACACCATCACACCAGAAACCAACCTCCCAAACATAAGATTATATTAAAAACTCCCACAACTCAATATCAGAGAGGCAGCCCAATGTTGATGAGGACATCATACAACCAGAAGTCTCATTCATTGCTGGTGAAGTGTAAAATAGTACAAAAACTTTTGGAAAGTAGTTCAGCACTTTCTTATAAAGTTCAACATTCCACCTACCCTATTACCCATCCATTCTACTCCTAGGTATTTAGCAAAGAGAAATTAGAATTTATATCCACAAAAAGACTTGTATGAGAATGTTCATAGTGGCTTTATTCATAATAGCCTGTCCATCAATGAGAAAATGGGTAAGAAAATAGTGATATATATGTTCAGTGGAATATTACCCAAGAACAAAAAGGAATAAATTATGGAGACATGCTGCAATGTGACTCAATCTCAAAAACATTAGGCTGAGTCAAAGAAACCAAACACAAATGTATATTCCTTTTATATGAAGTTAGAGAAAAGGCAAAAAATTGATGAAAATTGGTGAAAAAAAATTGGGACAGTGGTTACCTGGGGGTCAGGGTGGGGAAGGAAATAGGATTGACTAGGAAGGAGCCTAAGAGAACTTTCTAGGGTGATGGAAGTGGTCTGTATCTTGACAGAGGTGTGGCTTATGCCAGTGTATGTCAATACTCATAGAGCTTTTATTCTTAAAATTTGTGCATTTCACTGAATTTAAGTTATGCCAATATTAGAAAAATGAAGGAGAAACCAGACAAAATATATAATGCAAGGACAGAAGAAAGACACCCTGGATTCTTTTAAAGGAGGAGACTAGGAGAGACAACATGGATTTGGCCCTCTGGCCTAGTTTGCTCTGTAAGACCCTAAATACCCAGACAGGGTCCTACCCTAGGAGAGCTTATGCTCTGCTCTAGGCTTCATCATGAGATACATGGTTGTAACTGACCTATTCCATTTGTGAACATGCAAAACCATACACATACATATTTGTACGTCCTCCTTCCTGGTATGAAAAGAGACCAACAAAAAGAAAAAAAAAAAAAGAGATGAAAGGTACTTTAGGGGTCCTGGGTGGCTCAGTTGGTTAAGTGTCTGCCTTCGGCTCAGGTCGTGGTCCTAGGATAGAGCTCCGCTTTGAGCTCCCTGCTCAGTGGGAAGCCTGCTTCTCCCTCTTCCTCTGTCCCTCCCCCTGCTTGTGTTCGCTCTTGGTCAAATAAATAAATAAAACCTTAAAAAAAAAAAAGAAGGGTACTTTAGAGGCATCTTGTCTAATGCATCTTTATTGTTATGAGGAAATAGCCGTTCAAAATGGGGAAGTGTTGACATCCTAAAGGTTGTACAGTTCTGCCTCAGTTTCTTCACCCAGAAAATATGGATATTATGAAAATGAAATGTGCTAATATGTGTAAAGCAATTAGAGCAGTTCCTGGCACATAGTTTGGTTGTTATTACTATTACTGTTAACGTCTGTTCTTCTATGAACAATCTGTAAAAACCCTTTTTTTTTTGTTTGTTTATGCAAGCACAATCCATGTCCTTCCTGCCAGAGAGCAGGAGAGTTGGAGGCAAAGGGAGATGAGAAGCTGGAAAGGCAGAGACAAGCACCCGAAGGTGCTTGTTTGCCACCAAAGGCTGCTGGACAGCTCCCCCTTACTCCCCTTTACCCCTTCCTTACCCCCATCCCACCCCAGCCAGCCAGTGTTTACAGAATTCAAAAGGTAACACAATCACCAGGCTCTGAATTCCTAGAGGATCCTGGCTGGGGGCTGCTAGTAGCTGGCGGAGGCGGGGAGCAGAGAGGGCTCAGATAAAGATCAGGTACCCACAGCCCTCCCATTTAGTGGGAGGAGGGGGGAGGGGTGGCAGTGGGGCCGTCTGCCTCCTTAAGCCTGGCCTCAGCACAGGTTTGCAGAGTTTCTCCAATTGGCTGCCTGGGAAGAAAGTGTTCAGCCCAGAGAGCCTCAGGAATGGGAATCTAATCAGACCCAGGTGGAAAGTCAATCTCACAACTTCTCCGGATTCTTGCTGCTTCCACCCCGGACCTGGGAGGAGACAGCAGTGGCCTGATCCATGAGGGCCTTTCCTATGGGGAGAAACGTGGTGGCCAGGGTCCCTCCACCCTCTCCACACCGATGCTTAGGGACGTCTGTCCCCCAGCCACGGAGCCAGGATCTAGACAAGGGTTTGATTGCTTTTTGCTTCCCCCAGGGTCAATGAAATTAGAAACAAATATAAGCTCACTGGGACAGAGAGAAAAGGAGGGCAGAAAACACCCAGAGAGGAGGAGACAAGGGCCCTTTCAGAGCCCTCAGGCTGTGAGGAGACACAGGCTAGAATCTGCCTAGAACCCCCTTTCTGGGGGCAGAAAGGTGAGGCGCCCACAGGACAGAAGAGGAGTAAAACAGAAATGTATTAACAAGAACAGAAAGAGTGGCGGTGACTGGAGTGTAAGGGGTGGTTACAACCCATTGCTGTTCTGCTTCTGACAGGAGCGAATGGTGTGAGATGTGTGACAATTCCTTTTTAACTCTTTTCAGAACCAAATTCCTGACAAAGGAGGAACAACAAAGGCAATAAACTGCCTGGAGAGCTTCTTGCCTTCTAGTTGACATTCCGAAGGAACACTTCCTGAGTGCTTGTCTTCACCCACATGGTGAAGGTGCTTCGACCTCCAGTGGAGTCTCAGCATTCGTGGAGGTTATTTTCTACAAAGTCCCTGCGAAGCCAGAACCATGGTTTCTGGAGGAAAAAAAGCAAGGTTAGGTTCCCGGGACCCCCTGGCGACATTTTCATCAACTCATCAATACATAACCTTGTTGTGTGTGTGCTTCTGTTTACTTAACACAGATTGTTGACCCACGAACACTGAGTTCACCGGGGACAGCACTATGTGTAACTCATGCTTGAACCAGACTGTCTCACACGTGTGTTTTCTCTAGAAGGCACATCACAGCATTCTCGCGCTTAGAGAAATAGGCAGAACTTCAGCACTGTCGGCTTGGGCCTATTTTAAACAGCAAAATCATCAATTAAAAAAAATCACAAGGATACCAAACACATGGCAATAAATAGTCCACAAAAAGGACACAGGTTTGCAGTAGGAGAGCTGAAACAAGAAGGTGTGTCTTGTTCGACTTCAACTGCAAACATGCATGTTGGGTGACTCAAGTTTTCCGCCTGTTTGTGTCCAAATACTGATTTGGGGTTTATAAATAAATTTTAGTGAGTAGGTGAATTTGTAAATGCAGTGTCTGCAAATAATCTGAATCAACTGTACACTGTCTCTTTTAGTTCTTCTAATAATCCCATGTAGTGGGAATTATTATTCCCATTTTGAAGATTGGTAAACTGAGCCTCAGGGGTTTAGGCAATTTACATAAGGTGATACAGCTAACAAGTGATGTTTGTATTTCTCCTACATCAAATGTAAGATATTTCATTTACAAAAAAGTGCTGCTGGGAGGGGGAGAGGACCATCCTGCCTTCATCAATTCTTTGTTCTGTATCCATTCACTGTAACTAAAGGGTTGTGTTCAGCTGTTGCTGTGAGTTGGTGTGTTCTGCCTACCTGATTTGGGAATGCTTCTGGGGATGAGGAACCATGTGCCCCCCTTCCACCATCCCTGTACTGGAGCTTCCTGAGTATAAAGAGGGTCTCTCCTGTGGTTTACTTCCCAGGAGATTCACAAACAGACTCTTGAAAAATCAGTCCCATTCCTCTCCTGGAGGCTGTAGTCTGGAATGAGTGTGGGAGGCCACAGGGAGGCTCTGCTTTGATTCACTTGGTAGCTGCAACAAATATTGGTCCCCTGCCAGCATCTTAGCCCAATGCTGAGCTCCACTCAGAGTCACTGTACATAGGAAACATCTCAATCCTGGTCCTCTTTAAGAAGGTTACACGTGATCTGAGGACACGAAATAGGACACATAGATTATGGGCCCATCAGACCCATGCCAGGTACAGGGTCAAGGGTCGGGCAGGATTTCAGTGGGTGAGGGGGATCCGTGAGGACTGGAATGGGTGCTTCTTCATGGAGAAGGAGTCTTGAAGCCGGCTTTAAGTGGAGAGTAGGATAGAAAGAAGGAAAGAAGGAAGTACAGGTATCAGGAAGGTCAGACATAGCTTTTTTTTTTTTTTAAAGATTTTATTTATTTATTTGACAGAGAGAGATCACAAGTAGACGGAGAGGCAGGCAGAGAGAGAGAGAGAGGGAAGCAGGCACCCTGCTGAGCAGAGATCCCGATGTGGGACTCGATCCCAGGACCCTGAGATCATGACCTGAGCCGAAGGCAGCGGCTTAATCCACTGAGCCACCCAGGTGCCCCGTGGTCAGACATAGCTTATGATAGACCTGTATGTCTGGGTCTGGAGGCCTCTCAAACAACACTGAATGGAGCCCAGGAAAAATTCATCCGGGTTCCTTACCAGCCACAGTGGGGCTTCAGGTCTTCCAGCTTCCGAGACCCTGGGCATGAAGAACCAGTTTGGACATCAACCCTGACAACAGAGCATCCTCCACAGAAGTGATGTCCTTGCCAGGGTTCTGTGGCACCATCTTCACCTTCAGAAAAACCAGAGATACCTTTACGGCCCCAACCCAGTTTTTATACTCATTTCTCAATCCACGCCAGTCTGGATTCTGCCCCATCACTGTAAATAAACTCATTCTTACAAAGGTCACCAGTGACCTTCCTCTCACTACCTCCAAGGCACATTTTTGCAGTTCTCAACTAACTGGATATTTCTCTCTTAGAATGTAAGTATCATGAAGTTAGGGAATTTTGCATTCACTACTCTATTCCCAATACCTAGAACAGTCTGGCATAGAAGGTTCTGAATGAATGAGTGACTGAATGAATGAGTGAACGAATGAACTTTCTCCCAATGACTTCTGTGACGCCATACTCTCCAGTTTTCCTCCTACCTCCTTGTGTGTTCCTCCTCTGCCTCCTTTGCAGACTCATCTTCTCCTGCCCTATGAGATTACACCAAATTTCCATTATAGGTTCTTTTCTTTGTATTCTCTTTCCTTGGGAGGTCTTATCCATCACTTTCAATTACCATCTGTGGCAGACTGTATTGCTCAAGGCTAGTCACAGCTATGTATTCATCTCATCCCACATAACCCCTCTACAATGTAACTGACACTCTTCCACCAAAAAGTGGGGTCTGAGTTCTCTCCCCTTGAAATTAGGTGGCAGCTTATGACTTCCTTGGCCAATGAAGTATGTTGGAAGTGACACTATGGGACTTCTGAGGTTAGGACATCTAAAAAATACAGTTTCCACCTGGCTCTCTCTCCGAAGATTTTTGCTTTTGGAACCAATCCATCCCGTTGTGAGAAAGCCCAGGCCACATGGAGAGGCCATGTGTGGGTGTTGCAGCCAACAGCTAAGCAGCTAAGCTAAGGTCTCAACCAACAGCCAACATCAACATCAGATAATTCCAGCTCCCAGCCATTGAGTCTTCCAGCTGAGACCTCAGACACTGTAGAGCAGAGTTAAGTCATCTTCTCTGTACCCTGTCCAAAGTCCCAATATACCAAAACCATAAAAGATAAATAATGATTGTTTTAAGTCACCAAGTGCTGAGGTCATTGTTGCTCAGCAATAGACAACCACGACACCATGTTTGCTGGTACCTCCTACATTTACATTTCCACCCCAGTCTTTTCCTTTAATCGTTGGATCCATATATCCAAATGCCTACTCATCACATCCACTTGGATGTCTCAATGGAACTACAATCCTGCCATGTCCAAAACTAAATTCTCATTTCTCCACTACTCTGCTCCTTTTCCAGTGTTTTCTTTCTCAGTAAACGGCCCCACCTTCCTCCACTTTTACAGTCCAGAATTGTACAACCCATCCTTAAGACTTTCATGTCTCCCCTGATCCAACAACAAACCCATGAACAAATTCTGTCCATTTTTTCTCTTCAATGTCTCTCTCGCCACCTATCTTCATCCTCACTACCATCCTGGGCCAAACTGCCATTCCTCCTCCCCCGCCTTCATCTCTGCAATGGTGCCCTGTCTTCCCAAATCTCACTTGATTCTCTCCAATTTGTTCTTCACATTGCAATCAGTGTTTCCTTATGTAGGGCAGTGGAACAAGGAGCTTTTCCTTGTTCTGAAGATCAAGACCAAAATCCTTAGCCCTAGGAGACCTAGCCCTTGCCTAACCTCTCAGTATGCCACCTCCCCCCAGACCTCTGCTTTACACAATACTGACCTTTGTATTTCCTGGGATGAGCCACGTTCCTCCCAACAGAGGTATGTGCATTTGTCATTACCCTCCCAGAAAATCTCTTCTGCCCCCATCCTTCATCTAGTTAATTTTTTGTTCATTCCTCAGATCTTAGCTCCACCAAGGACACCTCTCCTGACTCTCTTCCACTTCCCATCTAAGGTCCCCTGTTATATGCTGTCATAGCTCCAAGAACTTTTTAATCCTGGTATATTTCTGTCTGTACTGTTTGTGGAATAAATGATTGGGAGGAGGGGATGCAAAGGGGATGACTGGGGTGTAAGCTCCAGCCTGCAGGGCCAGGAGCTCACTGCTCAGTTTTATGAAGCCAGTAAGTCAGGGAGATTTTGACATGAACTCCACACCACCTTTCCCCTCTCCAGAAAATGCATTTTCTTTTTAATAAAATATACATTTTCTTCAGGTTTTGGACCCCAGTACCAGTGTGAGGATGGAGGTGAAGGATTTTGATTAGTTTAAACTAATCAAGGTAATCCTCTTGCCCAGGACTGACTTGGCAATAGGCTTGAGACACAAGTCTCACACTATGTGAGATGTCTCACACTAGTGAGATGGGAAGGGAAGTTAAGTTTCAAACAGTGACGGGAGGATGCTCTTGAATGAAGATGGGATTCTTGTAGCCATTTAGTGTCTTTGGCCCTGAAAGAGCCGGCCCCATTAAAAAAAAAAAAAAAAAAAAAAAAAAAGAGGTAAGGCCTACTGATGGAGAGAACCCAGCTCTTCAATGAGTGGGTGAATTAACCAACTCGAAACTGTTTACAATACTGAACAATAAACCACTCCATATTGGTTTAAGCCATATTGGTTTAATTGCTGACATTTTGGGTAGCATAATTCTTTGCTGTGGGTGCTGTCTTGTGTGTTGTAGGATACTGAGCAGCCTCCCTGGCTCCTACTCTCTAGATATGAGTAGCACCTCAAAGCCCAGTTTTGACAACTAAAATTGTCTCCCCTTATTGCCAAATGTCCTTTGGGGAATGAAGTCATCTCCACTTGAGGACCACTGGTATAAGCCAAATGAACTAACTTTCTATGACTTGAAGCCAAAAGCATCTTGTGATACAGTCCCCCAGTGACCTTTGTTAACCCCAGAGATTAATCTCCCTCTACCTTGTCATACCCACATTGGCCTCTAACCCCAGACCTGCTTGCACATCCATTCACACAACTACACCTGCACATCCGCTCTATTCAGTCCTGGACTTCCTAACTGTTGTTCTGCCTGAACTCTCAACACTCACTCACTGCCCTGGCCACATCCTCAACCATCTCTGCCTTCACCACCTTCTGCCACTTGCTGTAGGGGCTGACGACTGTGTTTTCTGTTACAGGCTCTTGCACTGATGCATGTCTCTGCTGCTCCCCCCACTCATTGGGGTGAGGCCAATAGAAATTTCCTTTAACTAACCCTACCAAGTTTCATCCTCCCTCTGTCTACTCCTGTGTCATTCATGTCATCAATCTATCTCTCCATCTTTCCTGCCATCCTTCCTTGTATCCATCTACGTTTCAACTAGGCTGCACACACTGACTATGATCTAGCAGTTACAACATGCACTGGATAACAAATCAATTAAGAGATGGAGTGTGTCCTTAAAGAGCACACAGTGTGGCTAAGAAGACAGTTCACTAAGCCAATGAGAAGGGTTACTCATGTTGAAGACATCTGACCTATTAAGGAAAAATGTGTTTTCACACCCTGAATAGCCCTCACATTAATTAGGTGTTCAAGATGATGCTAATAACAATCTTCATCTACACACGAAGCAGGCCTGGCAGGGCCATCTCTGCAAATATGGTTAGTCAAGTTCCAGTGACTGGATGAACTTGGGAGAAATAAGAAGGCCCAAGTTTAAGCCTATTCTGTTAAGTCTGACTTTTTTCCCTTCTGGACTTTTCTCCAACTGGTCTGAATTAGTGAGGTCCAGCTGTTTCTATTTAAAGACAAAGGCAACAAAATCTTCAGGGTGTGCCTCCAAAAATCATGCCAGAAAACACACACACACACACACACACACACACACACACCACCACCACCACCACCACCACCACCACCAACAACAACAACAACAACATAACCATCCACATGCTCTGCCCTAGGGACAGGGATGCACACTGACACATACTGTCAAGCAGTGAAGGGAAAAACAGAAACCGGGCATCAGCTCAAAGGGCTTAAAGCTAAGGAGGTGGAGGGACGACGGTGGGGGGCCGGGTGTGGGGGACAAGAGGGGAGCTGGTGAAGAAATGTTTCCAAGCACAACAGAAAAGCTCTCGGCCCAAAGATTCTGGATTTCCTCTTTGGTTCTTTCAAAGAATTAGTCTCTGGCTCTATTTGGCGGGGGTACCAGCATTTGTGGGGTGTGGCCTTGGGTTCGTTTCCCTTCACAGTAACTCTATTGTTCAGAAACTGCGGCCAATTTATGGAAAGAGGTGGAATGTTTATGTAACTGACTCTGCTTTAGACAAGACGTTTGAAAGGGGGGAAAAAAATGACAGATGGAAGGAGGCCAGTCCAAACAGGGTTTTCTTCCTTTCTGGACACAGATGTTGGAAAAAGGAGGAGAGGGAAGATGGGAGGGAGACAAGAAAGTCAGGGACAGAGAAGGAATGCCAAAGTCCGAGCTGGCCAGAGACAGCCAGAGTCTGTCTTCGTGGCCAGGGGCAGATCCTTGGAGCAGAGTCTCCATTTTTGGAAGCTGCTGTTTTAATTAAATAGGTCAACCCAGTCAGAGCAGCTCTGGTGTGAGGTCTGGATCTCATTAGGCTAAAATGGGTGGGGTAGGTCTGGCCAGGGGGGAGTGGATCCCCCGGTGTGTACGTGGGGGGTGGGGGCCAGGATGAGGGAACTTCTTTACTGCTCTCCCCAAAGCCAGGCCCCAGGCAGCTGGAGCTGCCAGGAGGGCCAGACCACAGATGGAGAATGCGCTTCATTAAGCACAGAGTCTGCTCTGCCGCCTGGAGGCCCAGGCAGACTGGAAAAATCAGAACGGCTTTGGGGGAGGGGGGATTTGCAGGGACAAAACTCATCGCACCACCAGTCCAAGTGAGTAAGGAATTACAAGAAAAATCCTCATGCCTATACCTTCCCTTGATCCTTGGGAGCTGACTTTGGGCATAGAAGGCAAAGACAGGAGAAACAAGTGATGAAATCTTTGTCTCCCAGATTACAGGATTCCTGATCTTGGGAGCCCCTATCTAGTAGGGGAGATGGGTAGGGAACCCAGTTTTTGCAGGAGACTCCATCCTTGCTCTTGGGAATCCTCAGGAGACAGCCCTGACCCTGGGGTCTCTAGTCTGGTGGGGGAAGCAGGGCTGTAGTAATGAAATGCATATCAAGCTCATACAAAATTAGCATGAAAACAGGCTCCAGAGAATTTCATGCCAAGTGAGGATAAGGTGTATTACAGGACTTTTACTGGGGCACCTGGGTGGCTCAGTTAGTTGGGCTCCTGCCTTGGGCTCAGATCATGATCCTAGGACCCTGGGATCCAGCTCCTCATCCAGCTCTCTTCTCAGTGGGGAGTCTGCCTCTCCCCTGCCCCTCCCCCCAACTCGTGTTGTCTCTCACATGCTCTACTGTCTCTCTCAAATAAATAAAAAATCTTGGGGCGCCTGGGTGGCTCAGTGGGTTAAAGCCTCTGCCTTCGGCTCAGGTCATGATCCCGGAGTCCTGGGATCGAGCCCCGCATCGGGCTCTCTGCTCAGCAGGGAGCCTGCTTCCTCCTTCTCTCTCTCTGCCTGCCTCTCTGCCTAATTGTGATCTCTGTCTGTCAAATAAATAAAATCTTTTAAAAATAAATAAATAAATAAATAAATAAATAAATAAATAAAAAATCTTGAAAAATCTTAAAAAATAAAAATAAAGGACTCATATTTACTGTGGGACTAGGTTAGGGTTGGTTCCCGGAGGAGGCCGGTTCTGAGCAGGAAGATGACCGATCCTTGGCGAGAGCAATAGGACAAGAGCCCACATGTGAGAGTCTGTGTCACACAGTCTTCGCTTGCAGGGAGCAGGACTTAGAAGCCCACATCTCCAGAGGTCTCAGTTTGACTGGTTGGAGTTAGTGAGGCAGGTCCTAGATGTCCAACATCTGCCAACAGAATAAAGACCAGTCAACTGACCGCCAAGTTTTACGCAAGAGATCAAATCCAGCCACAGAGTTGCTGGATCAGGCAGTAGTGACATGGTTGTCAGTGGATCCTAGGGGCCAGACACCTGTCAGGTCAGGTGTTCCCCAAGAATAAGATGCCTGTAAAACGTATCATCTAAATAGGGACCCTTTGGAGGGAGATGGGAATACTACTAAGAATTATGCTGGGCCCACAGCCATAAACCCGGATATTTCACTAAAATCTTCCTAAAATCTTTAGGGGTCTAGGTAGTGTGCAGCTGAGGTTTTAAGAAAGCGAAGGATTAGTTTCAAATTCCCTCCTCTGGGGCGCCTGGGTGGCTCAGTGGGTTAAGCCTCTGTCTTCGGCTCAGGTCATGATCTCAGCGTCCTGGGATCGAGTCCCGCATCGGGCTCTCTGCTCAGCAGGGAGCCTGCTTCCCCCTCTCTCTCTCTGCCTGCCTCTCTGCCTACTTGTGATCTCTCTCTCTCTTTCAAATAAATAAATAAAATCTTAAAAAAAAAAAAAATTCCCTCCTCTGTGCCTCAGTTGCACTCCAAGATTTTTAGAGAAATATGATAACCATGCTAAATAAAATATGCATATCAGTAGCACGTCTGTTCTTAGGGTTAGTGCACGTGTATGTGTAGACATACAGACCTCTGTCCGTATACGTAGCTAAGTAGAGAAATAGACACATAGAATATAAAAGTCTCTTGAATATTCAAAAATTATTTCAATTAAAATGAGAGACCTTGAAAACCTTAGTTCTTACAGCAAGCCTCTTGGGACTATGTCCCAAGCCTTCCAAGGGATGCTATCATAGATGGATGTTACTTGTGATTGCCCACATCTTTTACACACCCTCTCGGTATTTTAATAGTTCTTCAGGGTATACACATCACTTTCCCAAGGAAATGTAAGATAAAATGAAATGGCCCACATTTTCCAGTTTCCCTCGCTGTGAGGGGGGCAGGTGAGTGATTTAAGGCAGAAACATTCTGGGCTCAGAACAGAATTTCTCGGGGACAGGGACATGGTAAAGGTCACCTTCTTTGCTGACACCAGATCACGGCAGGCACAATGCAGGCAGCAGTTCTCTGGGCCACCAGATTTGCAGTGTGGCTCGGGGAGCTGTCCTAGAAACTCAGCCTGGAGTTGTATTTTTCAGTCCTTCCCAATATCCTTAATAAGTCTTTTTATGCTTAAATCAGATGGAGAAGGTTCTAGCTTTTTTTGTGGCGTTTTGTTCTATTTTATATATATATACATATACATATATGTATATATATATTTTTTTAAAGATTTTATTTATTTATTTGACAGAGAGAGAGAGAGAGAGAGAGAGCACAAGCAGGGGGAGTGGCAGGCAGAAGGAGAGGGAGAAGCAGGCTCCCCAAAGAGCAGAGGAAGCCCAATGCAGAACTCGATCCCAGGACCCTGGGACCATGCCCTGAGCCAAAGGCTGTTGCCCAACCAACTGAGCCACCCAGGCGCTCTGTTTTATTTTATTTAATGAAGAAAGATCAGTTCAGATGATTCAGAGGCAAAGTTTGAGGAGTTTTTTGGTACATACTATGTGAGGATTGGGACTCATCCCAGGGGAAAGTTAGCCCCAGGGGATGAAATGAGAATATCAAACCAACTCATTTATCCAGTGCTCAGCCCCTCTTTTAACCTGAGTCTCCATCCACTTGCTTCCCTCTGCCCTCCCCTCCTTCCCTGCCCCCATCTCTGGGGATCCATCCCATTTCCTGTTTATGTATCCTCACACTGTCCCTCAGAAACAGGGAGTGAGGGAACAAGTCTCTCTATCCTTCAGGAGGGTAAAATGAAGTCCAGAGAAGGCAGGGTCTTTCTTGGCCATGGTTGTGGAGCTGGCAAAAGGTAGATCTGGGATGACACCTTCGCTCTTAGCCTTCATCTCTATATTCAAGAGCCCATTGCTTCCTAAACCAGGAATCCCTGGAGTCATGAGCCCTTCAGGCATCTGCATTATCTTGGTATACTCTGAAAAGAGCGGTCTGACTCAGATTTGGAGTCTTACCTCTGACCTGGGACAGAGCAATCCTGGATAAGCCACTGACCCTCTTTGGGCTTCAGTTCTCTGATCCGTTAGATGAAGGACTTGCTAATTCTTCACCTTTCGGATGTCATAGATCCTGTTAAAAAATCCGATCCTCTTTCTCCTGTCCTCCCCCTAAATCCCTCGAAAATGCACACAAGGTATTTTCTGTAAAATTTCAAGGGGATTGTGCCCTCTGGCTTAATACCTGCCTGGACAAGCATATAGGATTGTTAAGAGAATCAGACTAAAATTGAGCTAAAAGGGTTTTATAAGCTACAAAGTATTTCATAATTTTGAGGGCGATCAATTAGCCAGGCAGCTTTTCCCCTTTCCTAAGCTCTGGGGGATAGTGGTGACATTAAAACTAGAGTTCCCAGATCCTGTCATGAGAACTTGCCCCCACCGGGGTCCTCTTAGCAACAGGTGGCCCTCTCCCACTCACAGGGCCTCACTGAGGCTTCACTGCTCCACAGTCCAGGGCCCCAAACATTGCTTCCCTCCAAGCTTTCTGCTCCTTGCAGCCGACCCACCCCACTCAACACACAGACGGTGGCATCTCTCAGACCCTGTCCCTTTGAGGACAATCACGTAGTCATTCATCTGCTTCTATCCTACAAGATGGCCCAGAGTAGTCAGGGAGTGTGGATGGACTTGGCAAGCACGGTGCCATCTGTCCCAGCCTTGTGGTCCTCTCTGTCACTCCGATTTCTCAGACCTCATGTCTAAATTTCGGGCTAAGAACATAAGAACCCAGGACTCATTTCTCCTCAGGATACTCCCAGATGGGAGGGATGTAGAGACAGGCATGTGCAGCCTGATTAGAGGTTAGGGTGTGTGTGTACGTGCACGCACACACACACACACACAGTCACACTCACCTGGGGAGGACCATGTCTGTCACAGGCCTGACCTGGCCTGCATGGCATTGAGGCGCTACATGAAAGGAGAGGAGTGGCGGACTTGGTGGTTTCTCTGGCATGTGGCTCACCTTCCTGCCGGTATTTTCCCTGACAAGACTTGACTTGCCATCCACATCCTCCCTCCATGGTGGCAGGGAGGATTAAGGACCGATCTGCTCCTATCAAAGGCCCTTGCCATTCTGGAAACGAGGCTGTCAGCCCTGTCCCACCACCTGCCCACCCAGTCCTGGTTCTACTCACTCTAGGTTGGCCCCACACATCCCCTCCCAGGCAGCAGGGACAATGTGAAGAGGGGAATGGCCCAGAGCCAGGGAGCCCCAATATTCTGACCCTTCAGTGCCTGGAAGTTTTCTCTGAATAATCGCTAGGAGTAGCAGCAGTGTCCAATGCCCTTCTGTGATCCCATGGCCTTGAACTGGAGGGCTGGGCCTGAGGGTTGCCTAGAAGCAAGATCATGGTGCCCAGGAAGCGGGGAGGAGAAGGGATGTTGTTGTGAGTTGGGGGAGCTGCTTGCCCCTCTGTACAAGGGATGGAGGGGATCCAAACCTAGACCCAAGGCCAGGCCTTTGCCTGGGCCCATGACCCAGAACTATGCTGTCCAGTATGGCAGCCACTAGGACTACTGAGCCCTTGAAATGTGTCTTGTCCTAAGTGAAAATCTGTTTTAAGTGCAAAATACACACCAGATTTCAAAGACTTAATACCAAACAAAAAAGAATATAAAATATAGTGTTCATAATTCTAATATTGGTTATATGTTAAAATGATAATTTTTTATATATTGGGTTAATAAAGAAATTATATTATTAAAATAAATGTCAGCCACTTCTTTGAATTTCTTAAGATATTATTTATTCATTTGAGAGAGAGCGTGAGTGAGTGGGAGGGAAGGTTGGAGAGGGGAGAAGCAGAATCCCTTGCTGAGCAGGGAGCCCTATGTAGGGTGATCCCAGGACTCTGGGATCATGATCTAAGTCAAAGGCAGATGCTTAAGTGACTGAGCTGCCCAGCTTTTTTAAATGTATGTTTTTAATGTGGCTACTAGAAAATCTAAAATTGCATGTGTGGTTCACATTATATTCCTACTGAACAGAGCAGGTCCTGCAAAAGCAAAGCAAAGGGCCCACCCAGAGCAGCCAGCTTTGGAGAGAGGACTAGGAAGGGAGGCCCGCCTCAATGTACTCACCATGAGCTTCAGCTGGTATCAGGAGCTTCTGAAGAGCTTGTCTGAAAATGAGCCAGAACTCAACCTAGAAAGCAGAACTCCTGATGCCCATTCCCATGCTCAAATCCCTTAGAACAAGCCTCACTCATTCCCTCACTCTCGGGGCCAGGCTGTTGAACTAGTGGCTTGTGACAGAGGCGAGGGAGATGGGCTCCCAGGACTGTGGACATCTGTCTAGTGGATCTTCTCTACTGGACACACTGAGGTTACAGAGACTAGGGAGGTGGCGGTGGTGGGAGTGGCAGTGGTACCTGTTTCTTCCTTCCAGGAGGCTTGTCACAGCCTCCCAGCTCAGGAAAGCAAGATACCCCTGCCATCGCCAGGCATGTTCTATTATTCATTGACCCCGAGGAGGGCTGCCCACGCTGCCCTTCCAGCTGGTTAATTGGATTTCATGACAACTTTTTTAAAGGGAATTTTCTGAGGAGCAATGTTGTGTCCTGCCCCAGGGGTCCTGTGAGCTACCCTCCATCTCCTTGAAAACGCAGCTACTGCTGTCTACCGTGGAGCTTTAATCATACATGTCAGGGTAGTCCCAGCCCCACCGGAAGCTGTGGTGTGGCTAACGATTGGCTGATGCTCACAGATGGGAAATAAGCCCCTTTCTTGGCGGAGATGAAGAAAAGCCAACGTGTAGCTGATATGCGGGGGACTGCTGGTTAATTTGGGTGCCATTTCTGCTGGGATTCCAGCCTCTGGTAGTGAGGGGAGAATCAGAATGTCAAAGATTTGCACTTCCTTCTGGTGAGGAGACCCCTAAACTAAGGGCCATGATAATACTTATTCTCTAGGCAGAAGCCCCTACTTAAACAATTACTTGAGAATAGGCAGCTAAATACTAGTATGTCATGGACCCACTTATCGTCCTTTCTGGGCGGTCAGCTTTGCCAGGGGGAAGTCCTCATCCCAAGGATGCTCGGGGGTGGAAAGCAGGAGAGTCCCCTGCTGGTTCATGGCCATTCACTGTCCCATGGCTGAAGCAACAGAAAAAGAGAGACACAAAGCCTGCTGTGCAGCACCTCTATGTTCCCCAACCTGTGCCGTGGAGGACAGGCACGAATCCTCAGTGTTATGGTAGGATTTAATGAAGAACTCTTTTAAACTGTTCCGTTCCTGTCAGAATGAGCTCCTGTGTTGGGAGGATCACTGAGGATGGCAGCTGATGAGCATAAAGCCAGAAGGGGAGGAGCTGAGTCCAGTGCCTTCACTGTGCCGAGTTCCGACATTGGACACTCGAGCACAAGTATGTGCCCATCAAACCCTGTCTGGTGGATGGCCAAGAAGAATCCTGTCCGAGGGTTTAGTAGGGACCCCAGAGAACGGGCCCCAAAGGACAAGCCCTCAAACTTGTAGACACTGCCAACTGAGGTTGGCAGTAGAGCCAGCAGCCAGGGGAGCCCTATGACTGTGGGCTCTCACTTCCTCATGGACCTGCTCCCTGAATTGTGCCCACATCAACAAGGAGGATGATCACAGAGCTACTGGGATTATATGCCTATATTGTGTAAAGTGACTTCCATCCATTATCTAGTTATACATCCCAGTAACCTAGTGGGGTAGCTGTTATCATTGGCCTCATTCTACTCATGAGGAAACCAGAGCTTAGGGAAATCATTTACTAGACAGAAGACATTTATAGAAAGTATGTGCCCATAAACTGTCCTGTGGTCACAAATTTATGTGAAGCCAAGCTTGTAACTAAGGTTTCTGATTCCGAGTCTCATGGTTAATTCCTACTTTTAATGCCTTTCTAAAAACAAAACCAAACACCTAAATCTAAAATTCTCATTGAAAATTGATTATGGGGGGGGGCAGGGAGTCTTACATCTTATATATCATGGAACAGCCTGTAATAGCCTAGGAAGATGCATGCAAAAAATGGACCTTGAATTGGCCTTCAAGGGAAGTTACTCTTTAGGGGACAGGGAGAGGTCATCTCAAGCTAAGGAAAAGATAGAGGTGAGGACTGAGAGAAGAGAGGGAGCAGGTCATTAGGAGAGGACATGGAGCAACCAACATGGCTGAAGCAGAAGGCGGGGTTGGGCAAAGTTTGGGGTGTATTTAAAGTCAGGACTAATCAGAAGTTTTAGAAGTCTGCGCCACTGAGGGACTTCACTCCAGAGGCTAAGCGGGGGGTGGAGCCCTCGCGGGGACAGTGTGGTCTCAGGACCTGCAGTGTCACAAAAAGACCAAGGGTATCTGAGTGTGCCAGAGCTGCCAGGTATTGGATCGGGGAAGCCCATGGCAGAGACGGAGCCGAGGTGAGGGCTCTCAACTAGGGGTTACCTTAAACCGTGATCCGAGGCATAGTTGGACCACTGCTCTTTGAGCAGGGACCCCATGAGTGGCAGATCCAAGGAGACTCACCTTCCACCCCCGTGGGGAGCACATGGCCAGAATCTGCTGGTTTTAGAGACTCCAAATGGGGTCTTGCACCAGAGAGAGAAACACTTGGTCACAGGCCGGGTGAGCTTGGAGTGCAGCTGGAGACCGGGGAGATGGGAGGGATTGACTGCATTTCTCTGAGGGCGCACTGAGGAGGGGGACCCCGTGCTATCACCTCCTCTGGGCTGGAGACTGGGAGACCCCCATCTTCATTCCCATCCTCCAGAGCTTGACAGAAAGCATTCAGGGAACAAAATCTCCCAGAGAGCCTCAGGCAAATACTTTTGAAAATCACTGCAACGGGCCCCTCCCGCAGAAGATCAGCAAGAACATCAAGCCAAGACCAGGTTCACCAATCAATGAGAACTACAAAACTTCACAGCTACGGGAACACAGCACACAAAGTTCATGGTTTTTTCCCCTCATAATTCCTTAGTCATTCAAAGTTAAATTTTTTTTTAAATGTTTATTTATTTGATAGAGATCACAAGGAGGCAGAGAGGCAGGCAGAGAGAGAGAGGAGGAAGCAGGCTCCCTGCCGAGAAGAGAGCCCGACGTGGGGCTTGATCCCAGGACCCTGGGATCATGACCTGAGCCGAAGGCAGAGGCTTTAACCCACTGAGCCACCCAGGTGCCCCCAAAGTTAAATATTTTTAATTTTATTTTTTTCTTATCCTATTTTTAAAAATTTTTCCTCTTTCCTATTTTAATGTTTTTTAGCTATTTTATCTTATCAATACCTTTTAAAAAATCCTTTTTAATTTTCATTGTTATATATATTATATGTAAAATATAATATATATAATATACATAATATATATATTTCATATTGTATCTCTTCATTGTATTTAACCCTATTTTTTGTATACATATAGGTTGTTCTTTCTTTAAAAATTTGGGATACAGTTTCTTCAAACAGATCAAAATAGACCCTAAATCCAGCACAAGGCTTTGTTCTAGATTCCAGCCTGATCACATTCTTTCCTCTTTTTTATTTTTTCAACCAACTTCTTATCAATTCCTTTTTTAGAACCTTTTTAAATTTTCCATCCCTTCATCATGTTTACCCTTATTTTTGTATATTTACAAATTTTTCTTTCTTTAAAAGTTGGGGAGGCAGTTTCTTCTGGACCAAATGGACCAAAATACACCCAAAATTAAAAAAAAAAAAAAAAACAAGTGTGTGAGGCACCTGGGTGGTTCAGTCAATAAGCGTCTGCCTTCAGCTCAGCTCATGATCCCAGAGTCCTGGGATTGAGTCCCATATTAGGCTCCCTGCGCCACGGGAAGTCTGCTTCTCCCTCTCCTCCTCCCTCTGATTGTGTTGTGTTCTCTCTCTTGCTGTCTCTCTCTCTCTGTCAAGTAAATAAATAAAATCTTAAACAAAGAAAAAAAATCAAGTGTGTGGCTCTGTTCTATTCACCAGTCTAATATGTGTGTGTGTGTGTGTGTGTATCTATCTATCTATCTATAAATTTTTTTTCTCCTTCTTTTATTTTTTCTCCCCCCAGTTTTTGGTCTCTCCTGATTTGGTTAGCATACATTTTTCTGAGGTCATTGCTAGTCTTTTAGTATTTTGTTCTCTCATTCATCTATTTTTATCTGGATAAAATGACAAGGCAGAAAAACTATCTCAAAAAGAAAAAAAGAACAAGAGGCAGTACTGATGGCTAGGACCTAATCAATATGGACATTACTAAGATGTCAGAACTAGAGTTCAGAATGACGATTATCAAGGTGCTAGCTGGGCTTGAAAAAAGCATGGAAGATACTAGAGGTTCCCTTTCTGGAGAAATAAAATCCCTTTCTGGAGAAATGAAAGAACCAAAATCTAACCAAGATGAAATTTAAAAAGCTATTAATGAGTTACAATTAAAAATGGAGGCTGGTACTACTAGGACAAATGAGGCAGGAGAGAGAATCAGTGATCTAGAAGACCAAATGATGGAGAATAAAGAAGCTGAGAAAAAGAAAGATAAACCACTGCTGGACCACAAGGGGAGAATTTGAGAGATAAGTGATACCATAAGATGGAACAATATTAGGGTAATTGGGATCCCAGGAGAAGAAGAAAGAGAGAGAGGGGCAGAAGGTATATTGGAGTAAATAATAGCAGAGAACTTCCCTAACTTGGTGAAGGGAATAAGCATCAAAATCCAGGAGGACCAGAGAATCCCCCCTCAAATTCCATAAAAATAGGTCTATAATCCATCATCTAATAATAAAACTTACAAGTCTCAGTGACAAAGAGAAAATCCTGAAAGCAGCTCTGCACAAGAGGTCTGTAACATACAACAGTAGAAATATTAGATCGGGAGCAGACCTAGCCACAGAGACTTGGCAGGCCAGAAAGGACTGGCATGATATATTCAGAGCACTAAATGAGAAAAATATGCAGCCAAGAATACTATACCCAGCTATGCTGTCATTGAAAATAGAAAGAGAGATAAAAAGCTTCCGGGACAAACAAAAACTAATTTGCAAACCAGCCCTATTTCCCATAGAAATAGTGAAAGGGGTCTTCTAAGCTGAGAGAGTCTAAAAGTAATAGACCAGGAAGGAACAGAGACAATATACAGTAGCAGTCACCTTACAGGCAATACAATGGCACTAAATTCATATCTTTCAGTAGTTACCCTGAATGTAAATAGGCTAAATGCCCCAATCAAAAGACACAGTGTATCAGAATGGATAAAAAAAAAACAAGACCCATCGATATGCTGTGTACAAGAAACTCATTTTAGACCTAAAAACACCTCCAGATTTAAAGTGAGAGGGTGGAAAACCATTTACCATGCTAATGGACATCAAAAGAAAGCTGGGGTGGCAATCCTTATATCAGATGAATTAGATTTTCAGCCAAAGACTATAATAAGAGATGAGGAAGGACACTATATCATACTTAAAGGGTCTGTCCAACAAGAAGATCTAACAATTTTAAATATCTATGCCCCTAACATGGGATCAGCCAATTATATAAACCAATTGCTAACAAAATCAAAGAAACACATCAACAATAATACAATAAGGGGCGCCTGGGTGACTCAGTGGGTTAAAGCCTCGCCTTCAGCTCAGGTCATGATCCCAGGGTCCTGGGATGGAGCCCCTCATCAGGGCAAGGAAGCAGGAAGCCTGCTTCCCTTCCTCTCCCTGCCTACCTCTCTGCCTACTTGTGATCTCTGTCTGTCAAATAAATAAATAAATAAAATCTTAAAAAAAAAACCAATAATACAACAATAGTAGGGGACTTTAACACCCCCCTCACTGAAATGGACAGATCATCTAAAGCAAAAGATCAACAAGGAAATAAAGGCTTTAAATGACACACTGGAACAGACGGACATCACAGGTATATTCAGAACATTCCACCCCAAAGCAACAGAATACACATTCTTTGCTAGTGCACATGAAACATTCTCCAGAATAGATCACATCCTGAGTCACAAATGAGGTCTCAACCAGTACCAAAAGACTGGGATCATTCCCTGCATATTTTCAGACCACAGTGCTTTGAAAGTAGAACTCTACCACAAGAGGAAAGTTGGAAAGAACTCAAATACATGGAGGATAAAGAGCATCCTACTAAAGAATAAACCAGGAAATTAAAGAAGAATTAAAAAAAAACTCATGGAAACAAATGAAAATGAAAACACAACTGTTCAAAATCTTCGTGACACGGCAAAGACAGTCCTGAAAGTATATAGCAATATAAGCCTTTCTCAAGAAACAAGAAAGGTGGGGCGCCTGGGTGGCTCAGTGGTTTAAAGCCTCTGCCTTCGGCTCAGGTCATGATCCCAGCCAGGGTCCTGGGATCAAGCCCCACATTGGGCTCTCTGCTCCATGGGGAGCCTGCTTCCTCCTCTCTCTTTGCCTGCCTCTCCACCTGCTTGTAATCTCTGTCTGTTGAATAAATAAATAAAACCTTCAAAAAAAAAAAAAAAAAAGGAAAGAAAAAGAAACAAGAAAGTTCTCAAATACACAACCTAACCCTGCACTTAAAGGAGCTGGAGAAAGAACAACAAAGAAAACCTAAACCCAGCAGGAAAAGAGAAATTATAAAGATCAGAGCAGATGAGAGCATAAAATAGAAACCAAAAGAATGTACCCCTGGGGCTAATAATACATTATATGTTAATAAAAAATTAAAAATTAAAAAAAAAAAAGAAACCAAAAGAACAGTAGAACAAATCAATGAAAGTGGGAGCTTGTTCTTTGAAAGAATTAATAAGATTGATAAACCCCTGGCCAAACTTATCAAAAAGAAAAGAGAAAGGACCCAAATTAATAAAATCATGAATGAAAGAGGAGAGATCACAACCAATACCAAAGAAATACAAACAATTATAAGAACATATTATGAGCAACTATACACCAGCAAATTTGACAATCTGGAAGAAATGCATGCATTCCTAGAAACATATAAACTACCAAAACTGAACCAGGAAGAAATAGAAAACCTGAACAGACCCATAGCCAGTAAGGAGATAGAAGCAGTTATCAAAAATCTCCCAACAAACAAGAGCCCAGGGCCAGACAGCTTCCCAGGGGGAATTCCTTTTTTTTTTTTTAAGATTTTATTTATTTATTTGACACAGAAAGAAGGAACACAAGCAGGGGGAGTGCCAGAGGGAGAACCAGGCTTCCCACTGAGCAGGGAGCCTGATGCGGGGCTTGATCCCAGAACTCTGGGATCATGACCTGAGCTCAAGGCAGATGCTTAACAACTGAGCCACCCAGGTGCCCCCCCAGGGGGAATTCTACCAAACTTTTTTTTTTTTTAAGGTTTTATTTATTTATTTGAGAGAATGAGAGAGAGAGAGAGCATGAGAGGAGAGAGAGTCAGGGAAGAAGCAGACTCCCCACTGAGCAGGGAGCCTGATGTGGGACCCGATCCTGGGACTCCAGGATCATGACCCAAGCCAAAAGCAGTCACTTAACCAACTGAGCCATCCAGGAGCCCTCTACCAATCATTTAAGGACGAATTAATACTGATCCTCCTGAAACTATTCTAAAAACATAGGAATGGAAGGGAAACTTCCAAACTCATTTTATGAGGCCACCATACCTTGATCCCCAAACCAGACAAAGGCCCCATCAAAAAGGAGAACCACAGACCAATATCCTTGGTGAACACAGATGCAAAAATTTTCACCAAAATACTAGCCAATAGGATCCAACAGTACATTAAAAGGATCATTCACCCCAACCAAGTGAGATTTATTCCTGGGCCACAGGGTTGGTTCAACAACCACAAATCAATCAATGTGATACATACATTAATAAAAGAAAGAACAAGAACCATATGATACTTTCAATAGATGCTGAAAAAGCATTTGACAAAGTACAGCAAACTTTTTTGATCAAAACTCTTCATAGTGTAGAGCCATCTATGAAAAACCCACAGTGACTATCATTCTCAATGGAGAAAAACTGAGGGATTTTCCCTCAAGGTCAGGAACTCAGCAGGGCTGTCCACTATAACCACTGCTATTCATCATAGTACCAGGAGTCCTAGTCTCAGCAATCAGACAACAAAAAGAAATAAAAGGCATCCAAATTGGCAAAAAAGAAGTCAAACTTTGCAGGTGATATGATACTTTATGTGGAAAACTCAAAAGACTCCACTCCAAAACTGCTAGAATTCATACAGGAATTCAGTAGTGTCAGGATATAAAATCACTGCACAGAGATCAGTAGCATTTCTATACACCAACAGCAAGACAGAAGAAAGAGAAATTGAGGAGTCGATCCCGTTTACAATTGTACCCCAAAACCATAAGATACCTAGGAATAAACCTAACCAAAGAGGCAAAGAATCTGTACTCAGAAAACTATGAAGTATTCATGAAAGAAATTGAGGAAGACACAAGAAATGGAAACATGTCCCATGCTCATGGATTGGAAGAATAAATATTGTGAAAATATCTATGCTACCTAAAGCAATCCACACATATAATACAACCCATATCAAAATAACATCAATTTTTTTCAAAGAAATGGAACAAATAATCCTAAAATTTATATGGAACAAGAAAAGACCCCAAATAACCAGAGGAATGTTGAAAAAGGAAACCAAGGTAGGCGGCATCACAATTCCAGACCTCAAGCTCTATTACAAAGCTGTACTCATCAGGACAGGATGGTACTGGCACAAAAACAGACACATAGATCAGTGGAACAGAATAGAGAGCCCAGAAATGGACCCCAACTCTATGGCCAACTAATCTTCGACAAAGCAGGAAACAATGTCCAATGGAAAAAAAACAGTCTCTTCAACAAATGGTGTTGAGAAAATTGGACAGCCACATGCAGAAGAATGAAGCTGGACCATTTCCTTACAACACACACAAAAATAGACTCTAAATGAATGAAAGACCTGCATTTGAGACAGGAATCCATCAAAATCCTTGAGGAGAACACAGGCAGAACCTCTTTGAACTCAGCTGCAGCAACTTCTTCCTAGAAACATTGCCAAAGGCAAGAGAAGCAAGGGCAAAAATGAACTATTGGGACTTCATCAAGATAAAAAGGTTTTGGGGTGCCTGGGTGGCTCAGTCATTAAGCATCTGCTTTCTGCTCAGGTCATGATCCCAGGGTCCTGGGATGGAGCCGTGCATTGGCTCACTGCTCAGCAGGAAGTCTCCTTCTCCCTCTCCCATTCCCCCTGCTTGTGTTCTCTCTCTTGCTGTCTTTCTATCTCTCTGTCAAATAAATAAAATCTTAAAATATATATATATAAAAAGCTTTTGCACAGTAAAGGAACAGTCAACAAAACCAAAAGACAGTGGCCAGAATGGGAGAAGATATTTGCAAATGACATATCAGATTAAGGGGCTAGTATCAAAAGTCTATAAAGAATTTATCAAAATCAATACCCAAAGAACAAATAATCCAATCAAGAAATGGGCAGAAGACATGAACAGACATTTCTTCAAGAAGACATCCAAATGGCTAACAGACACATGAAAAAGTGCTCAACATCCCTCGGCATCAGGGAAATACAAATCAAAACCACAGTGAGACACCACCTCACTCTAGACAGAATGGCTAAAATTAGCAAGTCAGGAAATGACAGACATTGGTGAGGATGCAGAGAAAGGGGAACCCTCCTACCCTGTTGGGGGGAATGCAACCTGGTGCAGCCATGATCCAAAGAGACACGTGCACCCTTATGTTTATAGCAGCAATGTCCACAATAGCCAAACTACGGAAAAAGCCTAGATGTCCATCAATAGATGAATGGATAAAGATGTGGTATGTATAATGAAATACTATGCAGCCATTAAAAAACCCCAAAATCTTGCCATTTGCAGCGATGTGGTTGGAACTAGAGAGTATTATGTTAAGCAGAATAAGTCAATTAGAGAAAGATAATTATCATCTAATCTCTCAGGTATGAGGAATTTGAGAGGCAGGGCAGGGGGTTGTGGGGAGAAAGGAGGGAAAATTGAAACAAGATGGTACCGGGGAGGGAGTCAAACCATAAGAGACTCTTAATCTCAGGAAACAAACTGAGGGTTGCAGTTTGAGGGGAAGGAGGGAAAGGGTGGCTGGGTTATGGACATTGGGGAGGGTATGTGTTATGATGAGTGCTGTGAATTGTGTAAGACTGATGATTCACACACCTGTACCCCCGAAGCAAATAATATATTATATGTTAATTAAAAAAAAAAAAAGGCAGTCCTGAAAGGTTAATAATACCTGTTAGGCTGGTGACAATCAACCACAGAATGGATGGGAGGGAAGGAGTGAGGTCTAGGATAGGTCACGGCTGTGATAGTAGTACATTCTCAAGTTAGAGATAACTAGAGGGAAGGAGGTAACCATCTGTGGGGGCAGAGGGGATAGAAGTCCTGGTGACTCTGAGATTTCAAGGATGTGAACAGAGGATGGCTCCTTGTAGGTGCCCCCCTCCCCCAAAGCTGGAGGCGGCTTCCCAATCTAAAGCCACCCACCCACTGGCATTCCTGGCCTGCAGGCCTGCTTGGGAGTAGGCTTTCCCTTCCTAGGTCCTCCCTGCCCCCTCTGCAGAAAGCCTGAGACATTCCTCATTTCTCCAGCTTCTTGTTTCTCTAATTTTATGATTGTATGAAAATAAGGTTCCCAAATTGCCTTTAATTAGCTTTAATAAGACAGCCTTTTTGCTAATTAAAATGATTATTAAGAAACCATTTATTGAGAATGAACACAGTTGTTAGAACCTAGGAGAATTCTGAACCCTTAATAATAATACCAGCAGCCATCACCAGCCCTGGGGGCCACCAGTTCACCTGCCCCACTCCTGCATTCAAATAGGGTGGCACTCTGGCTCAGGGCCCAAGATTTCAGCCCTCTCCCTTTCCAGGTGTCTCCAGGACCAAATGCTGCCTGCATTGCTAGGACTGTTCATTTCCCCAGCACTGGGGTTCTCACTGCAGAATATGCACCGGGGACATAATCACTGGGGTTTACCTGTCAAAGCCCCTGGCATAGAGAGCAAAGCTGGGCAGGCAGACAGAGGCCTGCGAAACCTCCATACTGACTTCATCGCCCTGGGGCTGGGCCTCCCAGACTTTGAGAAAAGTGGGTGGTGGGCCCTGGTGGCCTCAGAGGTTCCTACACCTCTTGGAGCCTGGTGATGCGGGAGCGTGGGACTGGCAGAGCCGTGCAGCTCAGTGCGTTCTCCTCTCCGACAGGGCAGTATAGGCAGCCAGTGCAAGGGACTCCTGTGGCGAAACGCATGAGAATCATCGGAGACACCGTGGTTCCCGCAAGGAAGAAGCGGGGCGCAGGATAGCAAGGCGAGACCCAGGCGCTGGGACCGAAGCGTGTAGATGTAGCTCCCGGGTCCCCGGACCTCCGGGTCCCCGGACCTCCGGATCCCCGGCCGAGACTCCCTCCCCGCTCCCCGCTGCACAGTTGCCAACAGCTCCTGGGTGACAGAGAAGGGCTTGTGCTGTCCTCTTTTCGCGAAGGTAGCCTGGGAGCCAAAGTCTGGAGGAAGCTGGACCGCGTCCGGAAGCAACACCCGGGGCAGAGGAGGGGAGAAGGACAACTCGGATCGAATGTGGTGCAGAAATTCGGGCCGGAGGAGAGGCCCCGGGCATTTTCTGGGGACGTTGTCTGGGCTGTGTCTGCCTTCCCGGGGGCCGTGGGTCCAGCTGTGCCCTGTCCCCCCTCTTCCCCACTGTTCTCCCAGGGTCCTTTGAGGGACTTGGTCGGCAGTGTATTAAGAATATATTTAAATATTACAGCGGAAAGAATGTGGGCTTTGAGTCCCACAGCCCTGGGTTCAAGGTGGCCGCGTTACTAGCTTTGTGACCTTTTGTGACTCTTTACCGAGCCTTAGTTTCTTCCCAAGGATCGCCTGGAAGGACTGTGTGCAGCAAGGACGCTGAGAGGGCCCAGTCGGAAACTTGGGACAGAAGCGCTAGGGTCGGAGGGCTGTGCACTCACTCGTGCAAGCGGAGAAGCTTCAGGACCCTAACCCAAGGCTCCGCCGGCCCCTCCCTGGGGCCCCTCCCTGCACCAAGGGCTCTCGGGCAGTCAGGTCAGCGCCGGAAGGCGCAACGGAGACCTCTGTAGGGGTCCAATCGCCCTCGAGTCGCCGGGGTGGGGCCGGGGCTTGGGTGCTGCGTCAAAGCTCCCCAGGGGTTCTTCGGTGCAGCCAGAGTTGAGAATCAGCTTCCCTGAAGGAATAAACAAAGAGGCCTTGGCGGGGAGGGAAAGGATGGAGCAGGTGGGTCCCCTCCCGTCTGCAGGTGGCCCCTTCGCACCACACTCATATGCCCCGCGGACCCAGCCACATGCTGGCCCATGTACACACGCACGCTCAGAGGGACCCACGCTTATCCATACACATACACACACACACGCCCATTCACACCGTCACGTACACTCACACCCACACCGCCCGTCTTCTCCGGGAGAGCCTCGCGGCCGGGACCTCCCGGCTGGGATGGACACCCGCGATGGGGTCCGGCCCTGGCTCTCCCAGGGTCTAGGGCCCGGCAACCCCGGGCGCTCTGCTGCCGGTGACAGCGCGGCTCCTCAGAGCTCCGGGCGCTCCGCAGAGCCCCCGCCGGGCCGCACCGCGCTTGCTCCGGCTCTTTGTTATGCTAATTCCCCTTCCCAGCTGGTGCCAGCTGCCTGCACAATGAGCGCCGGGAGCCCTCGCCAGCCAGGGAGTGGGGGCGGGGTGGGGGGTGGGAGCTCCGCGCCCTGCACCCGGGATCCTGGCCTGGCCCAGCCTGGTGAGGTGGTGAGTGGCCCAATAAGCATCCTCCCCTCCCCCACGCTTGCAGGGCCGCGCCCCTCGGGGCCTGTAGGGCATCCACTGATTCATTCCAGCCGCCCCGGCTGCCCTCCCTCCAGGTGCCAGGGCTTGATGAAAAGTAAAAGGCTCCTCCGCGGCTCGAGAGCAGTGCGGATGAAAGGGAAGCAGCCGCCTCCCAGACCACACAGCTAATCCTCCCATAAACCTCGAGCAAATAAGGGGAGAGGAAGAACAGGCCAGCTACAGATGTGGAGTAGCAGCCTCCGGGGATCCCCAAATTAAAACTCGTGCAGGGGAAGCACTTGGACCACCACCAAATGACACTAATTGGGTTATGGGACCATAATCTTGGCTCTTATGGAAAAAAAAAAAAAAAACCCAACAGCAGTTATAGTCACAGCTGCAAGGACTGTCTTCATAAAAAGAAGGGGAAAAGTCCGCTATTTTATTACTCATAAATATGAGAGAGAAGAGGGTTCCGCGGATCTCCTGCCTGCGTAGGGCAGGCGGGCTGTTTGCTTGAAGGAGAGGATAACTTTGTGCCAGGAGGAGCAGCGCTGTGGCTGGCTGGCTCGGTGATGTGTGGAGCTAATGGGCTAATGTAGGGGGGAGCACTTTGGAAGGAGGGGGAGGGGGCTGTACTGAGACACCGCGGGGGAGCATGGCCTATCTGGAGGAATGTATTTCAGACAATAGGTTAGCAGCCATATGCAGAAAATCATTCTGGACAGGAAAACTAAGAGATGTATTCTTTTAAGAGACATCCAGAAGCAGTTTCTCAGTTTCACTGGGAGCAGGGGGGAGTGGGAGTGTTGGGGAGGCATCATGGGGAAGGAAATGATGGGATGACAAGTGTAAAAAATGCAGGTGAAAATCTTCAGAGAGAACTGTTGGTTGTTAGAATCACAAATGTTAGGGCCAGAAGAGACCAATCTTAGATGCCATCTGAGTCCAGCCTCATCATTTGACAGATGGAATATTAAGACCCAGAGATGTTAAGGGACTTGTCATGGGGAGACTGCTAGCGGGTGGTAGGAATGGGCAAGAGACTGTCTCCTAACTCTTACTCTCATGCTCACATTAACTTGGTAATAATTTTGTTTTTAAGAAACAGCAGTCGTTTGACCAGAAATCAATACAATAGACTGCAGGGAAATAAAAAGTTAGAAATTTTTTAAATGAGTCATTATAAACCTTTTTATGATTCGTAATGAGGATGAGAGTTGGAACTCAATCAGTTCTCACAGATTCCATCCGAGTTCTTCCTAGCATGTGTCCACTTATTCATCCATTTCAACACCCAGGAGGACTGATGGCCCCAGGATTCCTTTGTGGGTCCTTTTGGTGCAGGGACCAATACTATTTCCAGACAGAGAGATGCCCCCACACCCCATCCCTCATTGCCCTTCTACACTAAGTCATCTTGGCTAAAACCAGCTGAGTTAAGGCTGGACTGGTTGAGAATTTGAATCAGTCATCCTTCCTCATTGGTATTCTACTCACAGGAAAATAAAAGTATCTTCTCCAGGGGCGCCTGGGTGGCTCAGTGGTTAAAGCCTCTGCCTTCGGCTCAGGTCATGATCCCAGGGTCCTGGGATGGAGCCTCGAATCGGGCTTTCTGCTCGGCAGGGAGCCTGCCTCCTCCTCCTCCTCTCTCTCTCTCTGCCTGCCTCTCTGCCTACTTGTTATCTGTCAAATAAATAAAAATCTTAAAAAAAAAAAAAAAGTATCTCCTCCAGCTGCTGGGTGCCTAAACACAGAGAGGACAAGGATCAGGAGATGGCCAGCTGAGATCTCCCTGGGCAGATAGAGGGGTCCCCACTTCCTAGTGCCTCTCTCAGCTGAAATGGCAACTACTGGTACCATTCATGAGATCCTAGAGGCTGCTGGGGTAGGAGGAGAACCTGTTGCAGAGAAGTCTTGGGAGGGCCATGGCATAACATTGCATTTTCTTTCATTATATTTGGGTGCCTGTTTCTCATTCTCAAACCATATGGTTCAGTTTGATTCTCATTTCAGACCTACTAGTCAGCAAGCATCACTAGAAGTGTACCTCACCTTATAGAAAAATACAAGTTCTTGAAAAGTTAGGGGGGGATGGAAATGTCATTTGTTAAAGGGAATCCTATTTTGAAGCCATCGGTTGGGCTTTGAGTTTAAAGGGGTAGGGATAGGGGCGCCTGGGTGGCTCAGTGGGTTAAGCCGCTGCCTTCTGCTCAGGTCGTGATCCCAGGGTCCTGGGATCGAGCCCCGCATCGGGCTCTCTGCTCAGCGGGGAGCCTGCTTCCTCCTCTCTCTCTACCTGCCTCTCTGCCTGCTTATGATCTCTCTCTGTCAAATAAATAAATAAAATCTTTAAAAAAAAAAAACAAAACAAAATAAAGGGGTAGGGATAATCACTCCCTAGCTGGTCTGCTTTTTATTATTTTTTAAAAAATACTTTATTTAGGGGCATCCAGGTGGCTCAGTGGGTTAAGCCTTTGCCTTTGGCTAAGGTCATGATCTCGGGGTCCTGGGATCAAGTCCCGCATCGGGCTCCCTGCTTAGCAGGGAGCCTGCTCCCCGCCCCCACCCCGCCTGCCTCTCTGCCTACTTGTGATCTCTCTCCATCAAATAAATAAATACAATCTTTAAAAACAAATTAATAAATATCTTATTTATTTATTTGACAGAGGATCACAAGTAGGCAGAGAGAGAAACAGGCTCCCCACTGAGCAGAGATCTTGATGGGTAGCTGGATCCCAGGACCCTGGAATCATCACCTGAGCCAGAGGCAGGTACCTAACTGACTTAGCCACCATGTGCCTCAGTTAATCTTTTTAAAACTTAGATCTTGTAGGTGAAAACCGTGTCTTAGTTATTTTATGATAGGCCATGTCCTCAAAGTTACAGTTAACCAGGAAATAATTCTTTGGTCTCCATTACCAGATGTAGGAACACTAGAAATCATTTTGGGTCTAAGTTATCCATATTCAATACTGTATTTTTCTCTGAGTAAAAACTAAATCTAAGAGAATAATACCATAATTGAATAAGCTTGAACTTTGACAAATCCTAGGATGAGTCAGAAGTTAATGGTTTTTATCTTTTCATTTATAAGGTTTATACCTCTTATTCCCTTCAGATAGTCAGAGAGATCTGAGATCTGACTGAGAGAGATCCTCAGATCTTATCTATGAAAGCAATTGTATTTATTAAAGATAATGCCTTCATTTTCTCAGAGTTTCTTTTTGATTTGTGCTGTGTTAACCCAGAGCTGGTTCAATTCCAAGCAACAGTCAAGAAATCTGCCATGGGTTAGCCTGTGCAGCTGCTTTCAGGAAATTTTATGATTTCCAGTAAACCTTTTGAAATGTTAAAAATATCTCAAGAACCCCAGTGACTACTTTCATAGCTGTCTGCGGGTCCTAGGTCTCCAGGCTTGACATCATCTCCGTATTTGTTTCAAGCTTGTTGTACAGAGCCCAAAAGGCTGAACACTTTCCACAAAAAGGAGAATCAGGTGCTGTCAAGGTTATGCCTTCAGGGCATCCAGGGACATTCACGGAAATCTCATGGAGCTTCACCGTGACTGCATATCCATCATGTGCATCCAGGCAAGGGCCAGTCACTCCCTGATATTAAAGTCTTTAAACCTGGCAAACTTGCCATGTGCATACATTATGCCACCTCATTTTACAGACAAGGAAATCATGACACCAGGGAGTCAAGGGGCTGCAGGCCAAGGTCAAGACCGCACAGCTACAGTGGCAGAGTGGGATTTGTACCCAAGCAGTAATTCTAAATCCCACTTTTAACCCTCTGCTCTATTGCAGCCTCACAAGAAACTTACAATTGCTATGCAGTTCAACTGAACAAGAGAGAGGTGCCTTGGACTAATAACTATACCTAGTAACTAAGATCATTTGATGGATTAATTGAAAAGCACACGGCATCTAAGGGCTTGGAAAACTAGGAGAAAAGCTCCCAGCTCCCAGAAAGACCAGACAACCCATTTCTCTCTTCTTGCAAAAACATAAAGGAAATCCTTTAGTCCCTGAAATTGTTTTCCTGTCTTCTTAAAGAAGTTGATCTCCCAAAAAAAGGTCATTCCTTTTTCATCTTTAGACTTTTCCTTAAAGAAAGTGAGTTCATTCTGCAATGCATGCGGGCCACTGTCTATCTCGGACTTCTGGCACTCTGCTCCACCACAGAGCAGCTTCCAACCTTTCGCTGAAATCCCATGCCTCATAGCCTGTCATTCTCCATCTTTGCTCTATCATGCACACAGGTGTTTTGTGAGTTTCGGGGAAGCCTGAGTGCTGGGCCAGGTGCACTGAGAAAGCTCGGCTTCTTGATTGCCAGGATACAGAGTTAGTTTATATCTGATTGTAGCTCATTGCACTCACCTCAGAAAACATCCGCAGGCATACTTAGGCTGGCATTGGCAGGGGAAAGGGGTGTCACATGCCTGATGTATGGATCCAGATGCTGCCATGGAATGACCTGGATGAAGGCAATCCCTGTTGAAAGCCACGCCAAGCTGAGCAGGACAGGTCGTGGGGCAGATTGGGTCTCTCCCAAATTTCACTATTTGTCCACTGTCTTGAGATCTTGGCAGGAAGAGGGATCACAACTTACGTCCTTGCAAGTTTTCTATGTGTGTTCTATCCCCCAGATATGGCATTTTATAAGATTTTATAATTTTAAATCAAAGGAATGATTATAAAAATGGGGTTGAGAAACACGTGGGTACTTCATGAGCAACGAATGACTAATGCGTCTCCATACGTTCTATCAGTTTCCCCGCGGTCAAAAGCAGGTGTTTCCAGGCTATGAATAAGTAGTTTGCATTTTCAAAATTAACAAATTGGACCAACACCAAGGAAAAAAACAACCACCATAGAAAGCCCACCAGAGAATTGTTTACCAAAGAAGCTGAAGCTCATAGCAATGGTGTGCAAACTCCACCAGGCAAGCTTGTATAAATGCCCTTCGTGTAGTCATGGTTCTTCAGCCTGTCACAGATACTGGAGGGAAACGCAGAAACAGGAAATTACAGACTATTTTAAACAGCATGTTTTATTAAACTCACTTGCTGATGCACTTTATTGGCAGGATGCGAGATTCAAGTGTTCATAACTTACATCTTTTCAAGTGCTTTTCCTGAGTGAATTCTCCCAGTTGAAATACGGCATGTACGCAGGGCTGGAAACAATCTCTAAAGTAGTAACTGTTTCACCCTCGGTCATGTAGCTCTCACAACCAATGGAGCTGTGATAGCCGTGTGCACATCATCGACCTCGCTTACACACTGTAACTGTGTAGGGAAGCAATGGAGGCCTTGAGAAGTGACTTAAAAGATCCTGAATGCATTTCAGATTAAGCCGCAATCAAAGCACAGCGATCTTAACATGAATTACTAGAAACCGTACATTGTCTCTCATCACTGAAATACCGATGTCTTCCTCTCTTCGTGGGCAGTTCTGCATCTTGTTTAAACCATCATTGTTCAGGGCCTGCTGCACCCTCGTTTTGGAAACGGCCTAGCAAAATAGGCAGGGATAACTTTAACCACGAATGAAATAGCTTCAAATTTAAGGGACTGTCATTAAAATGGATTGGAACAGCTAATTATTTTCAAAAACATTTTCTGCTCACAACTTGTTTGAGGAATAGAAAAGCCTAGCTACGCTACATGGGAATCCTTATATCCTTGTCTGATATTTATTGTTAAGTTGACAACTCTTAACGCCCATGTCTGCTCCAAGTTTTTCTCAGCTCTTCTCTAGACACACCAAAAGGAAGTCATTAAGTGGAGCTGTAATACAAGTTCATGACTGGAGGGCTGGGTAGCCCTGCTTTGATGGAGTTAACTACGATCTCTTAAAATAAAGGTTCATTCACTTGCTTCTGCCCTTATGAAACAAAATGTTCTGAATCTCTATTGTCTTAAAAGACCATGCTGAAGATGCCTTAACCTACTTAGTCACTGGTAGTGAGATAGCCACTTCTGCTGGCTTTGAGTTTTTCTACCATCCTCCTAAGTCCTGGCCGCTGAAATCCTGTCCTTGGGACCCCTTCAAGGTGAAGGACAGATTCATAGGATTTTAAGAGTTGGAGGCAAAGCACGGTTGATATCTGTGCTCTTTTGAAGTGACTCTGCTAGACCGTCCTCTACAATCGTCACTGTAAGAGAGGAAGGACCAGAGGCAAAGGTTAATGATTTGGTTAACGAGGTGCACCTAGATGCCTCAGGGAGTAGCAATTAAAGGCATTCTTGGGGGGAGCTGGGCCATTTTAAGTGAAGATTTCGCCTCATTTAACTCTTAAAAGTCTAGAATCTGCCCTATCAGGTTCTCCTTAAAGCAGAGCCCAGTCATGAGAAAGGGTGCTACTTCCAGTGGGTAGACAGAGTCTGGGGGGCAGAGTGTCTTAGCTTTACCAGTCTCTGAGACAGAACTCTAGAACCCAGTCAGTAAATTATTATCTATGTCTTGGGCACCTGGAAAGATTGAACTGAGTATCTTCTGAATAGAAATGGTGATACAGGCCCCTAAGAGGCCCTAATGCTCTCATACCAACCAAAGGAACATTCTTATTTGAATGGGTGTTTAGGGGTTTTTCAGGGAAGGGGTGGAGGCATGTCTTTTGGTATGCTAGAAATGTCTTAGGGACAAAAGCTTGATGACTAAAAATTACAAATTTTAATGCTGCTGAATTCAAAGGCCCCTAATCATCCAGCAGAGAAGCTCCAGTGGGTTCTGCTGTAGATGCCTGAGACCGCAGCTCAGGTGAGGGCTCTGGAAAATCATCAACTGTCACTTTACAGCTTTGACCATCAAGAGGAACATTATCTGATAATGTGGGGGAGGGAGGCTTTCTAAAGAGCAAAAGGGATGTCATTTCTTTCATATGTAAATCTCTTGGATTTATTACATTCATAGTAAGAATGTTACACATGACAATTAAGCTCCCAACAAGCTTTCTCCCTTTATCAAATGAAATGTTAGCCTCTACTAGCAACCTTAAAACAGAGTGGTATGGAATACCAGCAGTAATCTATTGCGATTTTGACTGCTGACATATGGGTCATCTTTTTGACAATTTGACATTCCTTAAAGCGATCAGCTAGGATTCCTTCAGTACTTGTGTTACTATTTTTTTTTTTGTCAGAAACTTTGCAAAAATGAAAAAATCTTTAGATTCTTAAAGATAAAACCTTCTTGATGACCAACCACATCATTTATTAACATTGGCCTCTTAATCCACAGAAATCTAACTCACAAACTAGGACCATTCTAAAACACCTGTCAGGTTGACCTCTTAAAAGAAGTCTTTCATTTTGAATACTCCCGTGTGGCCACTGCCCACTAGACATCTTGAGTTTTGTAAAGGAGAAAGAGCAACGGAAAACAGACATTGCCGATGATCATTAAAATAAGGAAATCTTAATGCATTTTGATCATTTTAATAAATATATATCAAGAAAACCTCACTTTATTACAACACATTCATATACAAGCATCTATCATCTAAGTTTTCAACATCAAATGTTTATCAAATATTGAAAATAAAGGACAAAACGTTACTAGACTATTAGCCATAACACAAGAACAAGTTTTAAAAATTGGTCCTTGTGGACATTGTCCAAATGATGATCCTACTCATACACTGTATGAATGAGACCTATATTTAATATTAATAGCAATAATAAAAAAGCTTTATCTTGGAGAAACTGGGAGGACTTACTTATTTCCTCCATTTGGCATTTGGTTCCTGTGAAGTACTGTTTAAGGAGGCCCAAGTCAATTCCAATTCCAATCTTGGAAACTGGAATACAGTTTAGCAGGAGGAGTTGGCTGGAGCAGGAGGACGGATGGTCAGAGGGGCACTCTGAACACTCTTGCAAATGTACAAATTAAGGAAATCATTGAGAAAACGGTGGCCCGAATACATGGTAGCTACTGCCAACTGAGTCCCATTTCTCCAAAATAACTTTCCGAAAACTAAAGTCTTTACATTCTTTAAGATAAAACCTTATTGATCACCACATCATTTATTAACATTGTGCTTCTTAATCAACAGCAAAAGTCATATATAAAAAACCACATGCTTTTATAATCTAAACGAGTGAAATGATGCAAAACAGATTAAAATATAATGCATGCCACCGGGTCATGAACTTCATTGGACAAGGAAACAAAACAAAACAAAACAACCCCAAACCCAAAAACCCAAACCCCAGCAACAGACCCGTTGCCATAGAAAAGCTCAAGCAGCTTAGTGCTGGTTTCTAACAGCTCTATTGTTTCCCCCATCCCTTTCTAAAAATGCCAAATCCAAAAGCAATTGGGCATCAAAAAACAAAGGAAGAATAGAGATGTTGAATCAAAAGTTAAACACAATAGTTTCGAAGTTAACGGTTTCCAAACAATATTGATCCACCCTGTGTATTTTTTTCCTGTTTGTTAAATCCCTGCTGTAACTCTGATTTATCCTTAATTTTCACATTGGCAAAAATTAAGATAAAGTAAGGCACCAAAAATCGCCCTGTATAACACCTCTCTAACTGCCTGATCACGCATCGCAGGCAAGCCAGGAACTCGCAGGGATTACCCTTCTCCACATATTGTTGATTGCCACCCCTAGACAGGTGTTTCATTATGTTACATCCTATTTTCGTCTGTCATGCAAGACTGTTAAAGACAAGTCCTTAATGGCACGGTGAAGCCACTTCATCTAGCTCCCTGTCTTCAGTCTTTCATTCAGAAAAAAAATACTGTATCACATAGAAGCAACAGACATCCTTTGCTGGTTATGTTGATTTGCTGACCAAACAACTACCTAATCGATTGGCAAACATGTTGCGGTTTCTTAGCTAGTGACAGGCTCCTTGGGGGGGGGTCATGGAAAGGTCACAAGGGCACACTGTCCCCCAGTCTAATCTACTGGACCTTTTCTGTGAGAAAACTAAGGTATACTTTTAAGCATCGAGTCAACTGTGTTCTTGGTAACATCACCACATTGAGAAGTAGCTCGCTGATGCCTACTCTACAGAGGTTTTACGCAATCTGCTCTCCAGGCATTAAAACGACACGGCGTGTTCATGGCATAATTTTATCAGTTGTACAAAACTATAAAATCCATTCAAAATAAAATTTATGAGAGCTAATTGGTCATGCTGTGCATGCTTCAGAGGTTCGGTGGAAAGATGGCTCATAGTTTGCTCCCTTTGCCACAGCACGGTTTGTTACTTGGTGAAGGCTCCTTTTTCCTTAAGGACTTTTTCCAAGACTCACTCACATTGTTTTTGTCATTATATCCAGTCTCAAAATAATCGTAAAATTGGCCTTTGCACTCAAAAGCAAGGTCGTTTCCCACAGGTTCATGGCTTAATGGGCCACCATCCCTGTTGGTGTCGTTATTTGCCTTCTCCTCACTTAATGTGGCCTTTTCCTGAACACCTAGTGACCTGACATTAGTAACAAAGATTTCGCTGGCGGGTACCTGACCGTCACCCTTGTAAGCAGATGCACAGCCTACACTGAAATCCACCTGGTGGGAACAACTCGGTAAAGGCAGAGGGGGAGGGGAAGAGGAAGACGAGGAGGAAGAGGGGGCAGTGGTGGAGGCACTTCCGACACTAGCATGGACAGAAAGGGGCAGGTTTAGGTAGTGACCACCACATTCCTGGTAAAAGCAGCAGGCGTGAAACTTTTCACACTCCTCTTTGGCCATCCGCGGTCGTTTTCGGTAAGGACAGTCTTGAGCCAGAAACCACTCTTGGGCAGAGGGGCCGTTGAAAGAGCAGGCAGGAAAGCACCAGTTATTCTGCATGATAATCTCGCCGTGGATCCGTTTCATCAAGTTGTTGATAAGGACGGACCTTCGGAGGTACACTTCAGGATCATCGATAAACTTGAGCTTTTCTAATGACATATACAGGATGTGGGCTCGTTCCTCAAAAATCGAGATGGTCTAAAAACCAAAGACGGAAGAGAAAACTTAGAGGACGTGGGCTGTGTAAGCATGCCATTGCAGTCGATTTCTTTCTGGGCATTCTCTGGATCTGGGCATGCTGTGGTCCTGTTCCTCCCAGGTTCACTTAGGGATGCTGTCCCCGGTGTTGCTAATGACCCTCCCCGGCTTCCTGCCTCAAAGGTGCAGGCAAGCACCTGGGAATCCGGTCCCCCAGCAGACCTCAACAGGGACAGGTGAGGCTGTTCGTGTTTCTATGGCCAAGGGAGATGCCAAAACACACAACTCATCTGCCCTACTAGAAGTCAGGGGAGCGGCTTCTCCGGATGGAAGGGACATAGTAATGAGGGGTGCAAGGAGGGGTTCTCAGTTGCTGGTTATGTTGTTTCTTGATCTGGATGCTAGTTACATAGATATGTTTCCGCTGTGAAATCCAGCAAGCTGTACTCTTAGGATACTTGGGCTTTTCTGTATGTGTATACAAACCCATGCATGTGCACACACATACACTCATGTATTATATGTCGGTGTCTCTTGAAAGATGTCAAAATGCAGGTCATAAGTCTACTTCAAACCCTGGCCAAGAGCACAAGAGCTGCATTCAGCGCTGTCCCTCTGGCTTTCACACTTGCAATTATCCTTACTTGATTAAGGGACAGCGATAATTGAGGCTCAGCCCCTGAAATGATCAGTCAGTAGAAGGGCCAAAGCAAGCCTCCTTCTGGGGCCAGGCAGGAGGAGAGATGAAGGGAGGAAATGAGAAGACTCACTTCTGAGCACTATGATACTATCACTGGGTGATGCCTGGTACAAATCCAGCAGCCACTGGGAAAGAGTCACAACCATAACACAGAAATGAAAGAGGAAATAAACTGCTTATGTCCTGGTGACCAGCTTTTCCAGGTCATATTTAAAAAAAAAAAAAAAAAAAAAAAAACCCCCTTGTCCTGGGACCCAACTTTCCCAAAAAAAATAAAAAAAAAAAAAAAAAAAAAAAAAAGCCACCTGGTAGCATGACCTGAGGAACTGCAAACAAAGCCTGCCCGGGTTAACCAAAGGCAGGAAGTATACAGTCAGAGAAAAGCCCAGCATACACCAACCCATGCCGGTGCCTTTATGAGCAAGGTCAAGGCAACACCTGAAGGACATGCTCGTGAGGCAGTGAGGAGAGGGGGTAAGAGGAGACACAGAGGAAGATGAATTGAAAAATTAAAAATCCTCTCCGCCTCTCAGAAAACTATGGTCTGGGTTATACCCTCCTTGATTACATCTGTAGATAGTTTTTTTTTAAAGGAAGAGAACCATAAGGAAAAAGAACTGGTATTTGAAAAGTTTAGGTGGCCAGTTCCTTATTTCTAGGCACTTCCTGGATCCCATTATTTTCTTCTTATGCATGCAAAAGAGTCAGCTGTGATCTTTCCCAGGGAATGAATTACGCCTACGTAAGGAGTATACAATGAAGTGTGAGTTTCTACTTGCAAGCACACACTCAAGCGATAGTGAGTCCACCTCTAATGGGTCAAGAGAAGCCCCAGGAAACTGCTCCCAGGTGGGCACACACAGAAGGGGCTCTGCCCATGGGACCTAGAGCATGGAGAGAGGGGAGATGTCAGGAAAGACATGCGTTTCTGCACACATGTGAAAACATGGATGGCTCATAACCACTAACGCAACTTGAGAACAATCAAGACATTTGTAAAAAAGATGTTCCTTGGATTATATAATTTTGTTATTTCTGGGCAGAGGAGCTCCTGCTGGCTCTTTCTTCCACTACTTGTGAAAATAACAGAGGACCCAAAAAATGACAACGATTAATACGGCTCTGCTGAGAAGTGGCTCATTTTCATTGCTTGGGTGGAACAATTTAATTGCTGGAAATGGATCAAGCAACTGTTACTAAGTATCTTAAATTCTTAATAAAAATAATGACTATTAAAAAAACATACTTTATGGCTACAGCTGCTGAGTGGTGGGTGAAAATCCTCTTCTTCCACATACTTCCTCTTAAAGTATGTGATCTTGGATGTTGTTATAGGATTTGAAATTCCCCTGTAATGTGATCCTGTGGTAATAAATCAGATACGACAAATGACATGCGGTTTGCCAGAGGTTCTCCAAACAAAATATTTTCCTTACAGAAGATAAGTTGGCTATGTATTTGGCTGTACATGTGGTGATTAAAAATAAACATTCGTCTTAATATTTGCTATCATACAGAATTCTGTGACCCAGGCTAGGCAAGGATTTCTAGGTAATCATAAAGGAAAATGACCTATGTCAGCATCTACAAAATACTCGGAATCTTAATTCTATGCACAAACAGCAAAATTCATAAAGGGGAGGACAGTATTTATTCAAATTGCTTAATTAAATCCATGATAATAGGGCACCACTGCTCAAACATATACATCTTTAACCGTAAGCACGAATAACCAAATAATTTTAAAATGTTATTGGCTGTAGGTAAGGAAGCAAACGACTATCTGAACATTGGAGTTATAATATTTCTTCTTTCAAAATATGAGATTAAAAAATTTTAGCTTAAGACTAAAATATGGGCTAACCAAAGTCCTTTATTCTCTCTCAAAAATGTAATATGTCAACCACGAATAAAAGGAGGGTCTAATTTTGAACGAACAGAACTTTTAATCCCAAATGAACTTCAAGAAGTACTTAGTTTACATTTTAGGTTTTGTTTTTTTTTTTAAAGCATACCACACAAAAATCCAAGGAACTTATCTTAGACTATAAGAATAAAGAATTAGGAAGAACATACTCCTGTATCTAAAAAAATTTCCCCCTGAATACGAAAGCCAGTTGTGTGGTTAGTAAAAAGAGAAGACACATAGCTTCTGGCCCAAAGTGCAGATTCCTTTACGTCTCAGGGGATAAAGATTTCATTGTCCAAAGCTCACCTGGGCTTGTGTACCTCTGAAGAGAACCATGCAGTTCCGCAGGGTGAAAAACCAAAACCCAAACTCACGGTCTCAAAATCTGGTTTGGTTCTTTAAAAAATATAGGTGGCACGACTTACACACGAAGCATCAGCACGTGTAGATGCAGATTTGAATGCAATTTCAGTATCCCCTCTGATCCTCTTCTGGAGCCCAGGACTCAGTTGAGAGGGGCACAGACAGCCTGTTAGTCCCTGGACTAGCAGCTCTCTCTGGGCTCAGAAGGGAGCCGGGAGACAGGAGACCACCAGTCCCTCTCACTAGTCTGGCTGTAGAGGGCAGGGTTGGTGGGGGGAGGTCAAGGACAGTACCTGCCAGTGGCGGACCGGCTCCCCGGTCTCCCTGCGGAGGAGCCTGTGCTGGCCCAGGGGGACTCGGGCCTCCGTAGCTGTCAGCCTCCCATAGTGTCTGGTACCCAGCAATTTCAGCAGCTCCTTCCGAGACAATGGGCTCGCAGAATCTATTCATGGACAGAACCAGAGTCATCTCTGACCGCCTCAGATCTAAAGACAAAAGAAAGAAAGAAAGAAAATAGCCCTAATCATGCCGGGGATGGCCTTGGCATGTTCATTACTTTGCTTTGGGAAACTTCTACTTCTCAGTCGTCCCCTTCACCCTGAAAACATTTTATTATTTTTTCGAAGAAAACCTCAGCAAACTCTCTCACTGCTATTAGCTCAGCCTCTGTGTTCAGCAATCTGCATTTCATGGGCGGATCTTTAAAATCCCATTTCTTATTGTTCTCAGATTCCCCTAAGCCCCATTTGAGACAGCTGCTTTGCCTCCCGAACATATTTTCCCCCTGACCTTACGGCAGAAAATGTACCGCTAAGAGGCAAGTCCCAAACCCTTGCACCTCCTTTCTATTAATAAGGCAAAATCAATTTTCTAGTCAATCCCGAGAGTCTCCTTTGATGAAATCCGCTAATCAGTCAAAAAGGGTGTAGAGGCCAAAATCTCCACCGTCATCCCTACTGAGGCTCTGGGTCGGTTGGGGCAGGGCGGCTGCCCCCTCCTCTCCTTTCCACAGGGCCAGATCCTCTACACCAGTCTGGGGCTCCCTCCACTTTCTTCTCCCAAGATGAAGCAGAGACACACTTGGTAGTTGTTTCCACCAGCCCTGATCGGCCTGAACTGGATCTGCCTCCAGTCAAAACACTGTAAGATGAAGACAGAAAATTGGCTCCAGTTTCAAGCCGGGAGTTGTAGCCCCACAGGAGCCAAGCACAACATCCACGGAGCAGGCAGAATATTAAACAGGAGCCAGGGCTTCAGGGCCAGAGGCAGCCAGCAACTCTTTCCTCCGCCAGGCCCAGACACAAGGCAGCAACTTTCCAAGGGGCACCATGCTGCGGCCCTCTTCTCCGGTTCACGCCCCTTCCCCCAGGGGCCTGCGAGAAGCCTGGGAGCCTGGGAGCCTGGGAGCCTCTTTGCTCCATGATGCCTGCTGGGCTCCTGCTGGGCTCAGGTGCTGTGGCCCACTTCCAGCGGGGATCTGGGGCTTCACTTGGCCCCAACTAAGATTCAAGGCAGGGTCAAGGGTGAGTTCAAGGGGAAAGAGTTTGATACTCCGGCCAGAGATCAGTGGTGACGGCAGAGAAGCCTGGGCGCCTTATTAACTGCGAGTTCTTTTGCAAGACCGGAACCTCTCCTATCCCACTCTGCCATTTAAAGAACTGTCACAAAGACTGATGTCAGGCTTGCTCTCTGAAGATAGATTATCTTTCAAATAGACGCTAAGGGTGTATTCATGCTTTCTTCTCCAAATGACACAGCTCCTAACATTTTTGGAAAAGGGTGAGTCCCCTGCTGTCCAGCAGAAGGCTAGGATTACCTACGTGTTCTAATGAGGGTCCACTTCCAGGGAAAGGAAGGAAAACCAGGGGAAGGGGAAATAGCTTCACAGAAGTGACGAGGTCTTTTTGGCTAACAGCAGCTCTTGGCAGCAAGGACTCTATACCCAGGCTTCTCCTTGACATCCTAAATTCTGTCCCAACCTCACTGAAGGACGAAGTAGGGGAAGTGTCGGGGTCAGTGGCTGGAATGAGGACCCAGCGATTTGGGAGGCTAAACCACATACTCCTTCTCTTCTAAAATGCCCTCCAAAGAGGGAGCAGCCAAGGACTTGCTGTAAGTAAAATCTTATTACAAGGCAAAAAAGAGAGAGAGGTTCGATTATTCTCTAGAAGCAAATGGTGGGACATGCCATTTATTTTGTTCTTGATTCATCAAAAAAATTGACACTACATTGATTTGATAAACCAAGCTATTCTGTCAATCACCCCTCAAACTCGGCATCCAAACAAGGTATCAAAGCTCATGATAATTTATTCCCTGGGAGACTCTCATAAATGGTCTAAGATCTTAACCTATTATAAAAGGCATTTGTACCAGTAAGTGCTACTGCCAGGAGCATATGAATTATAGCTATCTCTCAGTAGCCCTCTCTCACTAACTGCAATAGTATTTTCCAGCTTGAAATTCACACTCACTTTTGTGCTGGATTCTGGGAATAAGACCCAAGCTTTTTGTGTATATTGAAAAAAATTTTTTTTTTAAGATTTATTTATTTGAGAGAGAGAGAGAAGGCATGAGCGGTGGTGGTGGGGAGGCAGACTCCCTGCTGAGCAGGGAGATTGATGTGGGACTGGATCCTGAGCCCAAGGCAGATGCCCAACTGACTGAGCCACCCAGGTGCCACTATATTGAACTTTTATAGCATAAAACCAGAGGAGGTTGACAAATCCACGCCTCTTAAGAACATGAAGCATTTGTAGGCCCCCTAAAGCAATTACCTTTGTTTAATAGGACATTATATGGTCCTGTGCTATTTTATGTTCCTAAGAGTTTGTTTCCATTTTAATGACTGATCCTTGTGGCTGTTTGGGTTAAGGATTTCAGTGTTTCTGTTTGTTAGTGTGTTGATTCCAGCATATGAAATCCTATCATGATGCATCTGAACTTGAAACACAGCTTAGGACTTTTATCTTGGCTTTTTTCCCCCCATTATGATATCTGATTTCTCTTAAGTTTTTCTTTTTTTGAACTGGAAACTTTTACACACAAAATCCAAAGCGGGAGAAGCTGAGTGCCACAAATGGTATTTCTAAGTCTGAATAAAGTATGAATGACTTCGGATATATTTGGGAGCAGACAAGAGATTTTGCAGTGAATTCTTCCTAGTCTATTTAGAATTTATGAAGGGATGTTAAGAAATTAAGAAGGCAAGTTCTACATTCATGAAGCATTAGGACTGGGTGGTGCTATGCACCAATGTTTCACATAACTCTTTATTTGTATTATATGTACAGATTCAAACTGTCATTATTCTCTATAGGATAAGACTTACACTATGATTCTGATACTGAGTTCAGAAGTTTAAATCCACAAATTCATATGCTGTTAATATTAGATATAACCACAAAGATGTACATTTATGGTAAAATTTGTGTGTGTGTTTTTTTAAACATCAGAAGTGAGTGGTTTCAAAAGTAGGCGGTTAAAGTGTGTCTGGTCTATATATGGGTTTTAAAAATTTAAAAATAAAAAGCTCCTAACCTCTTATCCCCAGGCTCCTCCTGCATATCTGTTTTGTCACCCAACTGGATGAAATGAAATGACACCTCAAGCATTCCCAGAAGGCTGAGGGCTGAAATGTCATGCTTTTCCAGCAAACGTTCATCGTAAAGTTACCAGGCATTGCTACACAATTTGGTTTTTCCAGATGAGTTAGGCTTGTTCTTTCCTGAAAGTCATTCTAATGCTAATATGAGTGGCTGGCACACAGATCCGGCTACCTAAGATTCAGCGGCCCCTTGAATCTAACGGGTTCCTGGTCATTCTTTGCCCACCCCTCCCCCCATCTCTCATTGGAAATTAGAGAACATTAAGAGCATTATAGCAGTTAGAGATCGGATTCCCACAGTGAAACGCAGAGAAGTAAAGGGCTCATGTTTTCAATGCACCTTTGGTGCTGCCCAGGTGGAATCAAGCGCCTGACCTCGAAGTTGTGCTTAACAAGATCCCAACAGCACCTCCAGCTACTGCTGCTGCTGGTGATGGAAGGGGCTGAATTGGTGGAAGGAAATCCTTCAACCCTTCTAAATAGATGTCGCTTTTCTGTCAGTCCCTGCAGTACACCTGTCTACCCTGGAAAGTGCATTTCTCAGCTGTAGCTTCCAGAAGCCCGGAGCTTTAGGGCAGGTCCTGGGGCTAGAAAGGCGGGTGCTGGCCCTGAAGGAGAAGATGGGGTGTCCGGGTGTCCGAGCCCTGGCGCCAGATCTCCGCATCCCAGGCCCAAGACAGGGGTCGTGAGGTTTGAAGAACCGACCCCCTGCAGGCACCGGGTCCGGGCTCCGGCACTGACACACCCTCAGGGGTCGGTGCCACGGCCCCTGAGCCCCTTCCAGGGTAGCGAGCGGAGCCCTGCCGGCCGCCGGCCGCAGGAGAAAGTAAACACCCCAAGTGTCTGGGAACAAAGGCAAGTTGTCTTTCCACAGTGCCGGAGCTGTGCGCCTCTCCTTCAGAATAAGAGCTATTATTACTGTTTCTTTCTTTTCTTCTTCGTCTTTTTTTTTTTTTTTTTTTCCAAACAAGTTTCCTTCTAAGGGAAATAAACACCAAAGGTAGGATTCCAAGGAAATGACTCACGGCGGCTGGCAGGGCTCTGGCTAGGCTGGCCCGGGCCCCGCGCTCCAGCCCGCAGCAGATGCCTGCCCCGGCCGCCCTCCCTCGCCGGCCAAGCCCACTCGGAGCCGGCGGCTGCGGGAGCGCCCTGCGCAGCCGTGGGACCCGGGCGGCGGGGGACAGCGCCCGCCACCTCCCGCGGGCGACCTCCCTGTGCGCGACACCCTGGCCCCGGGGGGCCGCCTCCCCCCCGCCCCCAGCTGGGCACTCGGGAAAGTTGCTAGGGCCCAGGAGGCGGGAGGGGAGGAAGGGAGGAGAGAAGCGGAGGCGTGGACCAGGCGGGCAGCAGCCGAGCCCGCCGGGGAGGTGAGCTGAGGACAGAGGAGCCGCCGCCGCCCGCAGCGCGGCTCGGCTCGGCTGCCGGGGAGGAGAGTGCGGGGGCGGAGGTGGCGGAGGACAGAAGGTGTCAGCTCCGGCAGCTATTCCTTTTTCTCGCAGACGCGCGCTCCTGACATCTACAATCCCTCCCTCTCCACCTGCCCCGCGCAGCGGCGACCGGACCCCGGGGCATCCCTCCTACTGACCCCCGGCCCCCAAGGGAAGGGAGGGAGCGGCCGCCGAGGACCCTGGCGTCTCACCCGGGCTGCCATCCCTACCCGCCCCCGGAGTCGGCTTGGTGCGCGCAGGCGGCCGCCGTTCCCGCCCCGGTAAAGGCCCCGCGGCGCACACCAGCCCCGGGAAAAGCCCGCGCCGCCTCGGCGCCTCTCGCCCCCGCGCCGCCCGGATCCAGCTCCGGCCGGTGCGCGCCCACTCGGCGACCCCGGGGCGGGGAGGGCGCGCGCAAACGCCCGCGGGGACCGGCCCTCGCCCTCCACCCGCCGTGGCCTCGCCGCCCGCGCCCGGCTCTTACCGCGGGGTCAGCCGGGAAGCGGCGGCCCGAGCGCTCGCGCCGCCGCTGGTCCGCTCTGGGCTCGGCGCCAGCCCGGCCGCCGGTGCACAGTCGCGCGGAGCCCGGCCCGGCGGCCCGGTTGGCGGTGGACGCTGGTGCGCGGCGGGCGAGGGTCCCGGCAGGTCCCGCCGCCGCGACTGGGGCGCCGCGCCGCCGTCGCTGCAGACGGTTATGGTAATGAGCGGCTCTGTCTAGCGAAGAGCGTGTGAAACCCGTCAATCCTGTTTGCCATTTCCCCGTGGATTTCCGAGGAGAGGTTCTGCAGGATGCCCCCAGGGTGCGAGAGGGAACATGACAAGCGCGCCCGCTCTCCCGCCCTCCCTCTGCTCCCGCCGCCGCCGCCGCTCCTCAGGCAGCACACGGGGCGCCTTCCCCTCACCCCCACCCCAGCCCGCCCCCTGCCGCCTTCCCTCCTTCCCGCCCTCCCTCCTCCCTCGCCTCCCCTCTCTCTCCTCCCCTCCCGGTGCCCGGGGACACGCGGGCCCAGCTCCAGCCCGCAGCCCAGACCCCACGCGCTCCCCGGCTCCCGCCCTAGCCCTGGGGGCTCGGCTCCAGTCGGATAACGTATTAACTCTGCAACCTTCTGAGATGTCTTCTCTTTTTTTATTTGGTTTAGTTCTGTTGTTGTTGTGTGTGCGTGTGATTAAAAAAAAAAAAAAAGAAAGAAAAGAAAGAAAGCAAAGAAAAATCTGTGCCTTTCCCACCCTTTGCAAAAGACTTTCTTCTCCTTTGCCACAGCAAACGGAGATGAGAAACAGATGTCTTTGCAGGACCGAGCAGTTATTCTCCTCTCGCCGCCCGCCCCCGCCCGTTCCCCTCCGGAGCTGCATATGTATAAAAAAGCAACATTGGTCCTCCTGCAACTTCAATTGGCAACTCTTTCTGGGTGGGGAGCCTCCAGGGAAAACCTCCAGGAAATAAAAAAGTAATAAAGGAGGTTGTCCTTGGTCAAGGGGATGTAATTTAAGCTCCGGAATCACATTATTTTGCAAATAGTAATTTTACCCTGTATTAGGCTCAATTGGAGTTTGTTTTTTGAAACATTAATTCATAACTTCTGTCTAGGGACTCCTCCATAGTCGAGATGGGTCATTTCAGGTGTAATGAACAAAGGCATAGACCTAATAAAATCGGGGGGAAGGCACCTGCACAAAAGTGTTACAAAGACTATAATGTTTGTTTACTGCTACTATGCCAGATGTGCTAAATATAACACTTCTTTAAAACAGTGATCCTCCGACTGTGAAAAACCAAACCTCTTGCTGCCTGGCTCCCTAGGAATCAAGGATAGGCACAGACTGAAAATCAGGGAGGAAAGGAATAAGATCAAGGATGAGTATTAGCATCTGCAAATTGAACTCTATCTAATTTGCATGTTTATTTCTTAGAATTGTAATTAAATTTGTGTAATAAATGTTTTCCATTTCATTTGTACACTTAAAATTTGGGTGACTGACGTGCATTTAAGTGAATTTCTTTTCTTTTTAAAACAAATGTAGTTTATTCAATAAAGCAGCAAACAAATATTAGACATAATTAGAACTAATCTACTTTGAAGGTATTTTTGTTGAACTTTGTACATTTAAAGACTCTCAGAGGTTTTAAGGGTATTAGGAAGCTGAAGGAAGGCAATTATGCTGAAAACAGACTAACTCAACAGACTTCCAAGAGCATTATTTCATTTTTTCCAAAAAGACATTTCAGCGTTGCATGCCTAAAATTGGGAATTGGGCATCCATCTTGGCTTTATTCTGAGCCATATTAAAACCATATTAAATTGCATTGGCTCGTGAACGACATAGGCCATTATGATAATAACAAGAACTGTAAAGATGCCATTTTGTGCACTCAATGGGTGTTGCATGCCCAGCTTATGGGCAGAACATTATTTTCATTTGGGTGGGGGGAAGAGAGAAAACACGCAAGGGGATTTAAAGTGGTGCAAGTACTTGAAAGTCTAAACCAGTGCCCAAAACTGGTTAGTGTCTAACTCAAATGAAGAACTAAATGTGAGGGCTTGGAGGCATGGCTTATTATTGTTTTTATCTCCCTATATTAAAGTTTTATAGCATTTAAAGGACTGTGGGGAAATCCCCACATATACTTGGCTGTGTCAAAATACATAAAACCAAAAGGAGCAAATTAAGCATAAAATTGAGAAATAACATGAGACTAAGTATCAGCATGGGTTGCTTTGGCACCTTTTGGAGCTTTGGCTCTGAGAAACGAGGCTTCTGGGAAATTGGCATTGCCCTTGGGTGGGTAGGACTCTTGGCTTTAATGTTACAACAAAATGACATCACAACACAAGTATGAAATCACTGTACTTCACAAATCATTGTACTTCACAGCACTCTTGTGGTTTTGAGTATGAACTTGACCTTGTCCTGTTCAGATATGTCCTGTTAGCATGTTGTACTAACAGCTTTCCCTGCCGTTCTTTTTAATCTCAAGCTCAATGTTTTCTGAGATTCAGTGTCCAACTGAATTTGTTGACAATGTGAACAAATGTGGACGAGTAGAAAAGTCAGTCAAACCTCCACAAAAGGAGAAATATTTGAAAGTTTAAAGTGAGTTTCCGGTTGAAGATAGCAACATGGGAAGATCCTGATGTCACCACCTCCCAGACACAAGGAATCTACAGCTACACGTGGAACAATTTCCTCTGAAAAGAAATCTAAAAACTGGGGGAGCAAGCCCTTCACATGGAGCAAAGAAGAGGGAAACCACATCGAAGTGGGTAGGAAGGGCTGAGCTACAGTTTCACCATAAACCTCACCGCCGGTACAGTGACCCACAATCAGGAGGGAACTCAACCCTGAGCTTCTCCCAGAGGATCGAAGGGTTTGCACCACACTTAAAAGATGCATCCCATCTTTTAAGACTGGCCTCTGAGAGATAAGCCCCAAACATTTAGCTTTGAACACTAATGGGGCTCATCTTCACCAGACCTGCAGGGTCAGGGTGAACTGAGAAACAGCTCTTAAAGGGCCCTTGCACAGACTCACTCACCCTAGGGCCCAATGCAGAAGCAGCCCTTTGAAAAGCGCCCAGACTTTATGTGAATGGGACACATTTCCTAATTTTATATATATATTTTTAAGTTTTATTTATTTATTGGTAAGAGAGCATGAGGGGGAGAAAGAGAAGCAGACTCCCAGCTGAGTGCGGAGTCCAAAGCAGGGTTAAATCTGATGATCCTGAGATCATGACCTAAGCTGAAATCAAGGGTTGGAGGCTTAACCTGCTGAGCCACCCGGGTGCCCTCACATCTACTAATTTTAAAGCATTGATAGTGGGGGGAGGAGCCTGCTGAGATATTCTCCAAGACTGGAACCTAGTGGGTGCTCTCTTGTTGCTCTCCCTCTGCCTTGCTAAAGCCAGCAGTGGCCATTTGTTTTTCCCTTCCCCACAGGTGCCATCTTTATGCTCCAGCCAGCGGGTGCCATTTTGCATGATCACTTGCTAAAGCTGGCAAGCGCCATCACTTCCCCCCTACCTTTCTTTCCCTTTTAAAATTTTGTTTTGTTTTGTTTTTCCTTTCCTTTTTTTCCTTTTTTCTTTTTCTTCAGCAGGTACCATCTTTGCCCTCCCCCGTGCTTCGCTCCAGCCAGTGAGCACCATCTGCACCCTCTCCCTCTGCTGTACTACAGAGAGCCCGCGTTTCCCTAAGCAGATCGGGTGCTCCGGTTTTCCACTCGGTAGCTCAGTGTTTGTGGCTACCAACCGGAGGATGGCCCTTGATGGCCTGGTCCTGGAGGCCCCGGGGGGCTTGCATTCTTGGGTCCCCCTGGGCTGTAACAATTGGAGCGATCTTTCCGGCAGGCGGCTGTCCCCAGCGCACCGCACAGACAGCAGGCCAAACAATTTCCCCACCCTGCCTGCTCTTCCTTCTAACCCAGAGGTCTCTTTCTTTGTCCAGGAGCTGTGGCCTGAGGGGCAGGCTTCTGGTTTGCATACTTGCAGGAGCTTATGGGAGTGCCCTCAGGGAACAGGGGCCAGTGGCCTCGAACCTTGCCCTCTCCCTCTGCTTCATTCCAGCCTGCTGGTATCTTTCAGAAAGCAGTTTATATCCTTGCCTTGTGCCCTGATTTCTGTGGCTGCTGCCAGGGGACATGTCTCCGTTGCCTGGCTCTGGTGCCCAGTGGAGCTTATACTTGCTTCAGGTCCTTCTGGATAGTCAACAACCAAGAGTCCTTGAGCAGCTACCACACCCACAGCAAGAGGCAACAGACCCAGGAGTTCAATCTTTCTGTAAAAGAGGCCAATTAGCTTATCACAGCTGCAGCGTGAGGGGCAGCCTTTCAAATTAACACATCTAAGGCCTGACTAGAAGTCTTTCCAGAGACCTCAGAGCTCTCTCCCTCTGCCATGCTCCACAGCACTAGCCTGGCTTGGAGGGGAGCTTCTATATGTGTCCGGTACCCCAATTTTTATTACAAGTGCTCTGGTTTTTATGACTGCTGCTCAGGGGGTATCCCTTGTTTGCCTAGCTCTGATGGGCAGGGGTTTGCACTCCGGGTACCCCTGGGACCGTAGCCACCAGAGGGACAGTTCTGGGCAGACTCCCATCTGCAGGACACTGCACAGACAGCAGACTGAACCATCCACCCCACTTTCTGTGCAAGACGACGACTTGCCAGTCCTGGAGCTTTGGGCAGACTGCAGGTTTGGCACATGTCTAGAGGCTCTGGAGGTATTCTCAGGGCACATAGGGCAGGGATGTCATCTTTGTAATTCCCCACTCTCTCACTACAGTTCACCCATATGTCCCAGAAAGGGGCTTGTACACTTGTTTGGAGTTCTGATTTTTGCAACTGCTGACCAGGGGACATCTTCAGATTGCCTGGTTCTAGGGGCCAGTGGGGCTTATGGCTGGGATTCCACAGGCCTGCATATATTAACATTCTTTAAACGCTGTTGCCTGAGGAGAGTCTAGCTTCTAATCAGACTGAATTCTGGTGCTCACTGAGGTGCTCCCCCTTTGGGACACTGACTAGTCTTGGCACCCCCTCAGTTACTGGGAGCTATTAAAAATAAAATAGGCTGCTTGGAAAGTCACAAAAGTTTGAGAGACAACCAAGAGTTAGGGCAGGGCTGAACAATGTTTCATCTTCTACACAAGGTGGATCCTTCAAGACTGGGAGAAATGACTGTTTCATCTAGTGCATAGGAACCAACACAGTCAAACAAAATGAATAAACAAAAAATATGTTCCAAAAGAAAGAACAAGATAAACCTCAGAAAACATTAATGAAATGGAGAGAATTGATTTACCTGATAAGAATTTCAAAGTCATGGTTGTGAAGATGTTCAATGAATGCAAGAGAAGAATATAGGAACACAGTGAGAACTTCAACAGAGACTGAAGATATATGAAAGTTCCAAACAGAAGTTACAGAACTGAAAATATAACCGAACTAAAAAATACAGTTGAGGGATTCAACAGCAGACTAGATGAAGCAGAAGAAAGGATCAGTGAACGCAAAGATGGCGGAAAAACAAATGGTGTAACAAAAACAAAAAGTGAAAAAATAGTGAAGGTAGCTTAAGGCCCTATAGGATAATATTAAGGAGACTTATATTCACATTATAGGGGTCCGAGGAGAAGAGAGAGAGAAAGAAGCAGAAAACTTATTTGAAGAACTAATGGCTGAAAATTTTTCTGACCTGGATAAGGAAACAGATATCAAGATCCAGGAAGCCTATAAAGTTCCAAAAAGGATGAAACCAAAAAGACCAGCACCAAGATACATAATTAAAATGTCAAAATTGAAGACAAGGGGAGATTCTTAAAAGCAGTAAGAGAAAAACATCTTGTTACAAACAAGGAAAACCCCATAGGACTATCACCATTTTTTTCAGCTATGGCTTTACTGGCCAAAAGGGAGTGGCATCCTAAAGCCCTACATTTTTATTACCCATATCTTTTTATCTTGTACATCCCTTAATTATTTTAGCTATGGTTATTGCTACTTTTGTCTTTTATTTTAATCTTTAACTAGCTTTATAAGCATTTACTCCACTACCTTTCCTATGTATTCATTCACCTTTACCAGTGAAATTCATACTTTCGTATGTTTTCTTATTACTAATTTGCAGCCCCCTCTACTTCAGGTTAAAGAAGGTCCTTAACATTTCTTGTCTGATTTAGTGGTGATGAACTCCCTTAGCTTTTGCTTGTCTGGAATACTCTTTATGCCTCCTTCAATTCTGAATAATAACTTTCCTGAATAATGTATTTTTCACTGGAAACATTTTTCTTTCAGCACTTGAAATATATAGGATGCATGTGGAGCTAGTGATAAGCAGCAGGATCTTCTCTCATGATGCTGGACATCAAGCTGCAGCTCCCAATCAGCCGCATGAGCATGAGGGTTAACAACTGATACTTACAACCTTTCTGTACCCACACAACCATGCTATTTTTTCACTTTCAGTTCAATGTTCAATCAATTACATGGGAGATTTAACATTTTATTATAAAGTTGGCTCTTTTACATGATTTTGCCTAACTGTAGGTAAATGGAAGTGTTCTGAACATGTTTAAGGTAGGCTAAGCTAAGCTATGATATTTGGTAGTTTAGGTATATGAAATGCATTATCAATTAATGATATTTGCAACTTAATATTGGGTTTACTGATATGCAATCCTACCATAATTTGAGGAAGATCTATATACTGTTATGGATCTAAGTTGTTTTATGTAAACCTCATGTTAACCACCAAGCAAAAACCTACAGTAGACACACAAAAGACAATAAGAAAGGAATCTAGGCATAACATTAAATAAAATCATCAAACCACAAAGGAAGAGAGCAAGAGAAGAAGAAAGGAATAGAGAAACTCCAAAACAATCAGAAAACAACAAAATGGCAATAACTACCCACCTTTCAAAAGTACTTTAAATGTAAATGGACTAAATTCTCCAGTCAAAAGACATGGAGTGGCTGAATGGATAAAAAACAAAACTCAGCTGTATGATGCCTATAAGAGACTCACTTCAGATATAAGGGCACACACAGACTGAAAATGAATGGATGGAAAATTATATTCCATACAATGAAAACCAAAAGAAAGGTGGGTTAGCCATACTTATATCAGACAAAATAGACTTTAAAACAAAGACAGCAAATAAGTACATTACATAATGATAAAGGGATCAACCCAACAAAAAGATCTAACAATTTAAATACCTACATACCCAACATAGGAGCACCTAAATATATAAAACAAGTCTTAACAGACAGACAGAAATATAATAATAGCAGGAGAATTTAATATCCACGCAGAAAATCAATATGGAAACATTGGTTTTAAATGACAATTAAACCAGAAGGGCTTAACAGATATATACAGAATATTCTATCCAAAAGTAACAGAACACACAATCTTCTCAAGTGCACATGGAACATTGTCCATGACAGATCATATGTTAGGCCATGAAACAGTCTGACAAATTTAAGAAGATTAAAATTGTATGAAGTATCTTTCCTGAGAACAATGGTTTGAAACTAGGAAATCAGTTATAAGAAGCAAACTGGAAAATTCACAAATGTGTTTAACATTTCTGTTGTTAAACAACATGCTACTGAAAACCAGTGCATGAATAAAGAAATCAAAAGCAAAATCAGAAAGATTCCTTGAGACAAAAGAAAATGGAAATACAACATCCCAAAATGTATAGGATGAACCAAAAGCAGTCCTGAGAGGCAATTTCACAGTGATAAATGCCTACCTCAAAAAATAAGAAAAATATCAAATAAATAACCTAACTTTACACCTCAAGGAACTAGAAAAAAAGAATAAATGAAGCACAAAGATAGTAGAAGAAAAGAAATAACAAAGATCAGAGCAAAAATAAATAGAGGGAAAAAAATAAAAAAGATCAATGAAGCCAAGAGTTGGTTCTTTGAAAAAATAAGCAAAAAATGACAAACCCTTAGCTGGACTCGCCAGGAAAAAAAGAGAGACCCAAATACATAAAATCAGAAATGAAAAAGGAGATGTTACAATTGATACCACAGAAATACTAAGAATCATAAAAGAGTACTATGAAAAATGTATGTCAACAAATTGGACAACCTAGAGGAAATGGATGAATTTCTAGAAAGTTGCAATCTTCCAAGACTAAACTAAGAAGAATTAGAAAATGTGGACATACCAATTACTAGTAAGGAGATTGAATCAGCAATTTAAAAACCCTCTACAAACAGAAAAAGTCCTGGACTAGATGGCTTCATTAGTGAATTATACTAAACTTTCAAAGAATTAACATAAATCTTTCTCAAACTGTACTGAAAAATAAGAGGAGGGAACACTTACCAACTCATTTTACAAGGCCAACATTACCCTGAAACCAAAACCAGGCAAGGACACCACAAGAAAGAAAAATTACAAGTCAATATATTTTTTAAAAGATTAAAAAAAAATTTATTTGACAGACAGAGATCACAAGTAGCCAGAGAGGCAGGCAGAGAGAGAGGGGGGGGGAAGCAGGCTCCCCGCTGAGCAGAGAGCCTGATGTGGGGCTCGATCTCAGGACCCTGGGATCATGATCTGAGCCGAAGACAGAGGCTTTAACCCGCTGAGCCACCCAGGCGCCCCACAAGTCTATATTTCTGATGAACATAGATGAAAAAATCCTCAACAAAATATTAGTAAACCAAATTCAACAATACATTAAGGGGATCATATATCATGATCAAATGGGATTTATTCCAGCAATGCAAGGATGGCTTAACATCCACAGATCAATCAACATGATATACCACATTAACAAATGAAGGATGAAATAATATGATCATCTCAATAGAGGCAGAAAAGCATTTGACAAAATTCAATATCCATATATGACAAAAAAGTACGTATAGAGTGAATGTAGCTTAATAAAATGAGGGCCATATATGAGAAGCCCATAGCTAACATCATACTCTAAGTTCAGGAGCAAGACACGGGATGCTACTCTTACCAATTTTATTCAACATAGAATTGGAAATCCTACCCATAGCACTTACGTTAGTGAAAGAAATAAAAGGCATCCAAACTGGAAAAGAAGAGGTAAAACTATTTGCAAATGACATGATACTATATATAGAAAACCCTAAAGATACCATAAAAAATGTTGGAATTAATAAGTGAATTCAGTAAAGTTGCAGGGTAAAAAAATCAACATACAGAAATTGGTTGCATTTCTATACACTAAACTACCAGAAACAGAAATGAAGAAAATAATCTGATTTATAACTGCATCAGAAAGAATAAAATACCTAGGAATAAATTTAATCAAAGAGGTGAAAGACCACTGAAAACTATAAGACACTGATAATTTGAAGAAGATGCAAATAAATGGAAAAGATATTCTATGCTCATGGATTGAAAGAATTAATATTACAGGTTGTTAGATATACTCTTGAATGTCCATCTGCCTTGTATTTTAAACCTGTGGATTTAAACATAATTGAAATAAACTGTTGATAGGAAAAAAAATAAAATCTTAAAAAAAGAATAAAAATAAAAAAAGATACATCAAACTGTTGTTAGTATCTTGTATCATAGACTTATGGATGATTTATTTACTTCTTTCTTTGTTTTGGTTATAACATTTTAAACCTATCATTTGAGTAATAAGAATTTAACAAATATTTTAAGTTCTACTTGTCAAAACAATAAACTAAACTAATGTATTCTTTAAAAAAAAGAGAAAGAATTAATATTGTTAAAATGTCCATAGTACCCAAAGGAATATACAGACTCATTGTAATCTTTATGAAAATTCCAGTGACATTTTTTTTTTTTACTAGAACTGAAACAAACAATTCTAAAATTTGTATGGAACCACAAAATAACTCAAATATTCAAAGCAATCTTAACAAAGAACAGAGCTGGAGGCACCATGCTGCCTGATTTCAAACTATATTACAAAGCTATAGTAATCAACACTGTATGGTATTGGCATAAAAGCAGATATATGGGTCTATGGAACAGAATGGAGGGTCTAGAAATAAATAGTATACTTATATAGAGTTAATTAATTTACAATGAAAGAGCCAAGAATAGAGGATGTAGAAAGGACAATCTCTTTAAGAAATGGTATTGAGGAAACAGGACACCGACATGCAAAAAGTGAAACTGGATCACTAGTTTACACTGTACACAAAAATTAATTGAAAATGGATTAAAGACTTTAATGTAAGAGCTGAAACCATAAATTCCCAGGAGAAAACATAGATGGTAATTTCCTTGACATTGGTCTTGGCAATGATTTTTTTTTTTTTTTTTTTTTTTTGGATTTGACACCAAAAGCAAAGGCAACAAAAGCAAAACTCAACAAGTAGATTTGCATGAAATTAAAAAGCTTCTGCAAAGCATAAAAAATCATCAACAACATGAAAAGACACCCTACTGAATGGAAGGCATTATTTATAAATCCTATATCTAATAAGGGATTAATATCCAAAACATATAAAGAACTCATACAACTCAACAGCAAAAACAAAAACAAAACAAACCACAATTTGATTAAAATATGGCCAGAGAGTCTGATTAGATATTTTTCCAAAGAAGACATACAAATGGCCAAGAGGTACATGAAACACTGCTCATCATTAGTAATCATCAGGGAAATGGAAATTAAAACCAGAGTGAGATATCATCTCACACTTGTTAGAATGGCTATTATCAAAAAGATAAATAACAAGTGTTGGCAAGACTGTGGAGAAAGTGGAACCCTTGTACTCTGTTGGTGTGAACATAAATTGGTGTAGCCACTATGGAAAATAGTATGGTGATTCCCTAAAAAAAAAAAAAAAAAAAAAAAAGTATGACTACCATATGTACCATATGATCCAGCAATTCCACTTCTGGGCATTTATCCAAAGAAAACAAAAACACTAACTGAAAAACTTATATTCACACCCTTGTTCATTGTAGCATTATTTACAATAGCCAAGATGTGGAAACAACATAAGGGCACATGAATGGATAAATGGATCAAAAAAATTGTGACATGGAGTGCCTGGCTGGATCAAGGGGTAGAGCAGAAGACTCATGAGTTTAAGACTCATGTTGTGGGTGCCTGGGTGGCTCAGTGGGTTAAAGCTCTGCCTTCGGCTCAGCTCATGAGCTCAGGGTCCTGGGATCAAGTCCCGAATCAGACTCTCTGCTCAGCGGGGAGCCTGCTTCCCTTCCTCTCTCTCTGCCTGCCTCTCTGCCTACTTGTGATATCTGTCTGTCAAATAAATAAATCAATAAAATCTTTAAAAAAAAGACTCATGTTGTGCATAGAGATTACTTAAATAAATAAATCTGCTATAAATCTCTACATCTATTCAGGGAAAAACTGATACACAAACACACAATGGAATATTATTCAGCCATAAAAATGAAATCTTGCCATTTGCAACAATACGGATGGATTTTGATGATTTTATGCTAAGTGAAAGAAATCAGAGGAAGAAAGAGCTCATGTGTGATCTCATTTATATGTGGAATAAGAAAAAAAAAAAAACCAGCTCATAGAACTGATTGGTGGTTGCCAGAGGTAGGGGTTGGGGGTGGGTGAAATGGGTTAAGGGAGTCACAGTGTGCAAATTTCCAGTTATGAAATAAAAAGTCATGGAGAAGTAATGTACAGCATGGCAACTATAGTTAATGATAAAGTATTGCATATTTGAAAGTTGCTAAGAGAGTAAATCTTGTAAGTTCTCATCTACAAGAAAAAAATTTCTGTTATTATGTATGGTGACAGATATTAATTAGACTTATGGTGGTGATCATTTCCCAATATACAAATATCAGATCATTATGTTGTATACCTGAAAGTAGTATAATGTCATATGTCAATAATACCTCAATGAAAATTTTAAGTAAGTAAGTGGTGGCTAGGACACAAGAAAATAACTATAAATCAATAATGAAATATTTGGAATAAGTGAATGTAATTTATGAGTTACAATATTCAACCCGAAAACTATGATGTCATAGTTTTTAGATATGTGTGTAGAAGTTCCAAGACAGCAATTTGATTATAAAACTTAAGATACCTTGAGTTGCAAATTCATTGAAGACAGTGATGTTTCCCTCAGTTAACAAAGTGCCAGACTTAAAACTACTGTAACCCATTTCACTAAAACTTTTTGTCATTTGAAAGGGGAGGCTTTTCAAGTAAAATTTAACTCATTCAGATTGTTGTTAACACTGTCCATTTGGATTTATAAAAAGTCAGACTTACTGGCTTTTAAAAACAAGTGTAACATTCTTACAACAAAAAGAGGTATCTATATTCGATGTCTTCAATTCCCCTTCTCCCATCCTCAAACCTCTCATTACAGTTTTTCAGCCCATCACTCCATGGAAACTGTTACTGTCAATGTCACTAATGACCTCCATGTTGCTAAATCCAAAGCTCTTTTCTTGGCTCACATTTTTCTTGACCTGTGTGCAGCATTTGACCAAGTCCATCACTCTCTCTTCCTTGAAACACCTTATCCTGCTTCTGGGAGGATTCTGCATATCCTCCTACACACCCGGTTGCCTCTAACCTTATTGGTTCTTCCCTTTCTCTATGACCTCTTAATGTTAGAGTGCCTCAAACTCAGTCCATGGAAACTTGTTGCTTCCTTTTAGCCACTCTTTTGTGAATCTCAATCAGTCTCGTGGCTTCAAATACTCTCTACAGTCTGATGACTCCCAAGTTTAGATCTCTAGTCCTAAACTCTCTCTTGATCTCCAGACTCCGCTTAGATGTTTAACGGACATTACAAGAATTACAGATCCAAAATAGAACCCGATTGTCTCTGCTCCTTCAACTCTGCCACCCTGAATATTCTCCATTCCAGTTAATAAACCACACTATTTTGTTAGTGACTCATGCAAAAAAAAAATTGGGATTCATCCTTGACTCTTTTTTTCCTTTATACCCTACATCTAATACATCAAAAAATCCTTAAGGCTCTATATTTATTTTTTAAATTATTTTTATTATTTTATGGAGCAAGAGTTTGAGCTCTTTGAAAGTTATTCATTTTTTTAAAAAATTTTATTTAGATACCAGTTAATTAACATACAGTGTAATATTAGTTTCAGGTGCACAATATAGTGATTCAACACTTCATACAACACCTGGTGCTCATCACAGCAAGTGTAGTACCCCTTAATCCCAGTTGCCAATTTTATATACCTCCCCATCTACCTCCCTTCTGGTAACCTTAACGTTTTTCCAGAATGTGATTATTTTTTATCATCTCTACTGCCACCGTCCTGGTCCAAGCCACCCTTATCATCTCTTGCCTGGGATATTGCAACAGCTTCCTAACTGGTCTTCCTGCCTCAGTCTTTGGCTCTTTCTACAGTTCAGTCTTAGCTCAACGGCCAAAGATGTCAATTTTGCTACGATTTTACCCAAGACCTTCCATTTCACTCATTGTAAAAGCCAAATCCTTACAATGGCCTCCCTAGTCTGGAAGTCTCTTTTTACTTTTCTAACTCACTCTGTCTCCAGCTGCTCTGGAGTGTGACAGGCCTGTGCCTACCGCAGGGTATTTGCACTGGCTATTCCTTCTGCCTTCAATGCTCTTTCTCCCTATCATTGCACAAATCATTATTCCACCTTTTCCAAGTCTTTGCTCAAATATCACCTTATTAAGAAAGTCTTAAAATTTTCATTTAAAAAATTCAAACACTTCATCTCCATATCTTTATTTTTGTCCAGAAGATTTACCACCTTTTAATAGGCTTTATATTTTATGCATTTATTCTATTTATCACTATCTCCTCACGGTAGAAATTAAGGCCCACACAGGTAGGTGTTTTGTCTTTTTTAATCAGCCCTATGTTTCCAGCACAGAACCTGGAACACTGAAAGCATTCAATAATTATTGTGTTGATTGGGGTGCCTGGGTGGCTCAGTGGGTTAAAGCCTCTGCCTTCAGCTCGGGTCACGGTCCCAGGGTTCTGGGATCGAGCCCCGTATTGGGCTCTCTGCTCAGTGGGGAGCCTGCTCCCCCATTCCCCGCCTGCCTCTCTGCCTACTTGTGATTGCTATCTCTTTTAAATAAATAAATCTTTAAAAAAATAATAATTATTATGTTGATTGATTTAGCAATTATGGAGTGGCAGGTTAGTTTCACATATGTATAGAAACCCAAACAAGGCTAAAACAGAGCTACTCTACTCTATAATATATAGAATGGTGAAGCAACACCAACTCATCTGTGTCTCTGGAATTCTCTAGTCCCGTGCTCTTATTTGCCCTGCAGCACTCCAGGACCTGAAGACATTCCAAGATCTTCAAGCACCCGAATGGTTTAGTACTGACTTGCTTGCCTGAGGGTCCCCAATACCATATCTCCTCGAAACAGTTGCTGGTGCTCTGAACCAGCCCTCCTTTCCCCCAGTGCAGATTTTCATTCATTGCCCAAATGCTTGTTCTAAGCTATAGTTTTAAAATTACAAATTGTATAAATAATTGCTCTCCAGGGTCCTGTAATGTCACCTCTTGGCAAGGCAACCCTTTCAGAAGCCAGGAACTCCTCCACTATCTTTCTAATCCTACTTTAAAACTCGCCCAGAAACACTTCAATAATTATGTGCATACTACATATAAGCGTTGAGCTAGGCGCTGCAGGAGAAGTAGAATGAATAAGACACTGTTCTTAGACTTATAGAGTCGCCAATACAGTAAGTAGCAAAAGACAAGGGGAGAAATAATGGTACTATTTAGTAATTCAGGACATGGTAGAATGGAAGTTCAGTGGTGAGACAAACCACATCCAACTGAGGAGAGCCAGAAGACTTATTTTAGAAATTGAAATCTGATGTTGACCTTAAAGGATTAGTAGGCTCTCAATGGGTGGATATGGAGAATAGATGAAAAATATTTCAAATAGAGAAGCCATTTGAGACACAGTTTGGAAAGCAAAGGGCATCTTTAGCCGATGGTAAGTATTCCAGTTTTACTAGAGTGACAAACTATGTGAAAGTTGAAGGTAGTTGAAGCTGTATGATAAAAAAGTGTAAACAAGATGAGTTTGGTTTTAGTTTAATAAGCAATGCAGAGCATTTTAGGTATTTGAGCTGGAGAAGGACAAGATCGAAGCCAAGCTTTAGGGAGTGTAATTCGCAGTGGAGAGCAGTGTTGGGAAGCTCTTCCAGCAGGCTAGGTGAGGGAAAATGCCAGTTTGTGTTAGAGTAGTGGCCCTGATGGGAATGTGGCAGGTGAGAGATATTACAGAGTTGGGATCTTTAGGATATACTCATTGATTGGTTGTGAGGAAGGGAAGAGTGAAATTTGACTCTGGGTTTCCTCCTTGAGTCACCTTGTGGCTAAGTGAACCCATAAGAAATGAAAAGAGAAAGTTCGAAGGGAATATAATGTGGTGGTTCTGGTTATGTTGAGAATGAAATGTTCATGGAATAGACAGATGGAGGTGTCTGGTAGCCAGCTGAATGTTCTTGTCTAAATGAAGACAGAATTTAAGAGCAATTTGTATTATTTTACAATATGTATAATTTGTATTAATGATGTAAAAGACCCTTTTGGCTTAAATTTGAAAGAAGAAATCTGGGATGGAATAGTAGATTTGGGGTAGCAAGCAGTCTCTCCTAAGTTTCCTGACATCACAATACAGTCATGTCTGTAGGCTGTGCTTCCTGGTGTGGCTGAATGTACAGATTCACCATCAATAATGAAATAATCCCCCCAAATATGTGAATCACTGATAATGAGCTTGGAGTCTTAGGAATATTTGTCTTTTGATAGGAGTCTCCTAAATGCCACACAAACTTTAATGAAAATAATCAATAATTAATGACATGATTGCAGATATAGTACACGCCAATAAACATTATTTCTGAATGGAAGTCATACAACGTATATGGTCCCTGACTCAGTACTATTTTCAGGGACCTATATTAGTGAGTAAGAACAAGTTATAGTATACATATCAATTATTTGTAAAGAGATGTTTTTCTAGCATACTAGGTAATTTTTGCAGTTAAAAGATTTCTATTGAAATACATTTAATGTTATTAATATTGTCTTAGCTAAAAGAGTGTGGTAATTAGGTGTATATCAACCCCAACATTTACCCCAAGCCTTCAAAGAAAAGATGGTCCGTAAATTCAGTATAAAAATTGGGTGGGACCTGGATAACTAGACAGGAGGAGGGGGGAGCCCTCCATCTGAGCAAGGGATGGTCAAAGTGTTTGTGTTTGTGTGTGTGTGTGTGTGTGCTCACACGTGTGTATGCATGCACATTGGAGTGTGGGTTTAAAGTCTTCTCAAAACACACTGAGATAACAAAGAAATGAAGGAAAATGATGATGTGAGTATTTTCTAGGGATAATATCACCTGTTTTTGTTCTATTTTCCTGTTCTTCCAAAGAGATTTTTCCCACCCATTTCTTTTCTTCGGGAAAAAGGGCCTGTCCAGTTTTTTTTGACCCCAAACCTAAACGCATTGGTCCACGCTCTGCCAGAGCACTAGATCAGAAGTATGACCTACCGAGTAAGGAGATGTAGGATTTCATCTAAAACCTAAAGACAGGGTGCCGGGGTGGCTCAGTCGGTTAAGCATCTGCCTTTGGCTCAGGTCATGATCCCAGGGTCTGGGATTGAGCCCCACATCGGGCTCCCTGCTTGGTGGAGAACCTGCTTCTCCCTCTCTCTCTCCCTGCTGCTCTGCCTACTTGTACTCTCTATCTCTGTGTCAAATAAATAAAACCTTTTAAAAAATTAAAAAAAAAAAAAAAAACCTGAAGACAGATTTTGGTGAAGCCGCAGAGAAGCTATGCAGAGTCATGTAAGGGATTGCAGACCCGGATAGCAGAGTGTATCCCAGCTAATCTGAAGGCTTTTTTTTTTTTTTTTTAAGTAATCTCTACACCCAACGTGGGGCTTGAACTCACGACCCCAAGATCAAGAGTCACGTGCTCTACCAACTGAGCCTATTTATACATCTCACTGTATAACAAGGGTAGGCTCCAAAGTTCATAATTTTGTCATCCTGTTAAGAAAGACATAAGCCAAGGAGAATGAGATCCCAGAGAGGGGAAGTTTGTAAAGAAACTCTAACTACTTGTAATTTGATTTCAAAATCTCTTTCCTTCCCCATTTGCCTTATCTGTACATTGTTACAAAGCAGGCAAGCTGAACATTTTATGAGGCTTAATGTTAGACCAGCAGGACGTATTTATGATGCTATGTCATCGTCCCAAGAAGCGTTTATTGAGTGACTAATGGTTGCATTGGCACACGGACAATTAATCTAACATGATTGTTTCAGGAGCTGGAAGATTCGTAGGTATTGGCAGCATTTTCTTGGGCTTATCCTCTGCCTTATAATTGTGTAATTTCGAGAATTCTTTTCATCTCAGTGTATAAGTATTATCTTTTTGCTCTTTTTTTTGCATTTTTAAAAGATTAAATCTTCAAAGAAGAGTTTCAGTGGCTGACAAAGGCAAGAATATGATCTCTGTAAGTAAAAACTTAAGGTATATAAAAATTATAGAGATTTAAGTGTGATCCTAATTGTATTTATTAAATACTCTTCCATTTAACTAGTATGTTGTTGTCTCTTTACCATCCGTACATCAATACTGGGTTTAAGTAAAATGTGTGTACTTTTCACAAACATGTTTGATTTTCACAGGTCAAACATTTTATAAATTGAGAGCTAGGATAAGTAAATCAGTGTTATGAAGACAGAAAGCTCTAATTAGGAGGAAAATATAAGGGAAATACAGCATGTGGTGAGCAGCCTTCCCATCCGTAGACATTAGCCTTGATTTGATTTAGAGCTATTTCATAGAGTGTCCATGTACACAATGCTAACAGAATAAACAGACTGTATCAGTAACCTGTCTCAGGAAGGGGGAACAAGGAATCTCGTTCTGACGGGGGGATACTGGAAGACAAATCCATCCTTGAGCATTTCGATTTTATTTTTGTCTTGTGAGTGGTATAAAATGTGTAGGCATATCAAAGCTCATAACAAAAATTGCTTATGCCATTAGGAAGACGTATTTATTTTCAACAATGTAAGGGGAAAAGCATACAATTGGGGTAGAGAGAGAGGGAGACAGAGAGAGAGAGACAGAGAGAGAGAGAGAGAGACCTGCTGCAGACATCACCTGAGTGGGAAATTATACATCCTGCACACACATGCACAGAATTCATCTCTGACAATTTAATTGTTTAATGGTAGGACTAACAAGGAATCCTTTCTAAAGTAATGGCATATAAAGGCTTCCTAGTGAAGTTAATATTCCTGCTGCATTTGATGGGTGTTTCCCATTTGTGCAGTTCTGCCCGAACAGACTCCTGGTGTTTGATGAGGTGAGGCAGGAGGGGCGGTGGTGTCTGCGTTCAGCAGCAGAATCTGGTGAGTGCCTTAGCCTGTGACTTTAGCCATTAAAGCAACAAATCCGAGGCCACGATGGGCACCAGAGCAATTGCTCATATTGTTGTAATATCTGGGCCTGCAGTGCAAGGATCTGGGCTTCTTGGACGGATGGCTGGGTGTTTTGAGCCCAGAGCCCTTGCCTGCACAGTTGTCTGTTTTCTCTTAGTTTGCTGGAACCAGGGTTTGGTAGCCATTTGTGCCGAGGTTTTAGGACTTCGGTTTGACCAGTCTTCTAGATAATGAAATGAATGATGTCCCAGATGCTAGGATTTGAATTCTCATCCGGAGCCGCAGTCTCTTCTCATATTTCTTTATGGTTCAGTCTTTGCTTATTTCTGCACTTTAATTGGATCCCTGGGTGGCCTGGGTGGCCTGTTACAGCCACGCACATAGCAATGGACGCTCTGTGGGAGAATAACTGTGTCTTAAGAAATACGAAGTTCCCAGAGCGGACCCTCATTTGGTAGTTTCCATTCTTAAATCAATACATTTTACATGCATTACTCTGGTTACTTGGCTTTGGGAAAAAAAGAAAAAAAAAAGTTTTGTTGCCTGTATCAGAGGGACCCAGTGGTGGTGGTGGAGATTGAGTTTGACCACAACAGAGAAGGCGGTTTGCTCTGGAGCGTGGCTTCCCGTTGGTTGTGGAACAGCTCCCATGCTGTCTGCTCCTCTCGCTGGAGCTCTATCTTTCAGTCTAGGAAAAGGCTTAGTAGGCAGAATTGAAAATGACAGACTATTTTTAACACAAGCTTTATATCCCACAGTTCTGGTTCTTACTTCTATTATCATTACTTATTCATAGACTTTTATTCCCAAATATCATTACCCTTTACAGTAATAGGATCAGCAAAGCAACCACTTAAAACAAAACAAACAAATGCAGGAATCCAAGTCCCACTCACAGAAACATTTTTCCCCCTCTTGCCAGTTCTCTGTCTCTCTCTGACTACCTGGGGGAAAAGGAGTACTTATCAGTCACTAAGAAGTTCTGCTGCTTCAAAAATACCAGCGGAACAGAGGGGCTTGGCAGTAGGTAATGATATGAAGGCACTGACAGTCTAAGGAAACGGAAAGGTGGTAATGAAATCTGAAAAAAAACAAGGGAAAGAAGAAGGAGTGGAGGAAGGTGAGAAGTGGAAAGAAAACCAAGAATACACTGTGAGTGTTGCTTAAATTCAGTTTCAAGAGGCAAACGCCCATCTAAAACAGATCTTATTTCGTCTACAGTGACTCTGAAGCAGGATTGTGTAATTATTCCCTATCTAGTAACAACAGCTATGTGTCCTGAGGGCCTACTATATGCTAGATGCTTTTTAGAGGTTATTTGGTTTACACAACTTTTAGTAGCAGGCATGACTAGCTCCATTTTACAGTTAAGGGGACTGAGGCTTGGAAAGGCTACATGGCTTGCCTGAAGTTGTATGCCTCCATTGGGTAGACCTGGAACATCAACTCAGATCATTTGAATTCAAATCCTATGCTTGTAACTACTACAATTTTTTCGGACTGACTTCCACTGTGTCATAAGCCTTGCATATTATTTGGTCATTTGTCTCTCCTCTTATGTATGTATGTGTGTATGTATACATCACGTTGTTCCAGAAATGATTTAAGTTGGTGTAAATGCCTTGGAGCTATGCACATATCTAAGCAGCATGCACATGGTTAGGACAGTCTATGTATTTGTTGATTGAGTCAGGGAACATCAGTTGTCAAGAGTTTAGAATGTTTTCACTGTGGAGGCTTCTTCCTTTTTTATCTTTAAAAGAAGGCCAGCCAGGGGCGCCTGGGTGGCTCAGTTCTTAAACATCTGCCTTCAGCTCAGGCTGTGATCCCAGGGTCCTGGGATTGGGTCCCACATCCAGCTCCCGGCTCAGCAAGAAGCTTGCTTCTCCCTCTCCCACTCCCCCTGCTTGTGCTTGTGTTCCCTCTCTTGCTGTGTCTCTCTCTGTCAAATAAAAAAATAAAACTTAAAAAAAAAAAAAAAAAAAGTAGGCCAGCCAGAAATGCATCTGTGCAGGAAGGTTTGGACACAGGAACCAGTGTGGACTAACTAAACTTCCCAAATCTTTTCTAGCCTTTGCTTCTCTCTCACCATGCTTTATGGGAATTATTTCTCTTCAGTAATTAATTTCAGAAATATGAAAAGTGAATTGGCAGGAGGAAGAAAGGATAACTTTACCACAGAGGAACCTGGTAAGCACTACTTCAGTTAGCTGTACAAGGTCAACATCAACATTAGTAAGTCATGTCGATGTACTCTTGGTGTACTTGATGTACATTTGATCCAATGTATTGAAAATAGCACTTCACCTCTGTGATCATCCTCCCACAAACCCATAACCTCCCAGTCTAACTGTGAGGAAAACATCAGAAAAATCCCAACTAAGTGACATTATAGAAAAGATCACATCCCATTACTCCTTAAAACTGTCAAGGAAAGTCTGAGAAATTGTCACATTCAAGAGGAGCCTAAGGAGACAGGGTGACTAAATGTAATGTGGTGTCCTGGAACAGAAAAATGACATTGAGTGGAAACTAAGGAAATATTAATAAAGTATGGACTCTAGTTAATTATAATGTATCAGAATTAGTTCATTAATATTAACAAATGTACTGAAGTATGGTGTTCATAAAAGGGGAAACTGAGTGCGGGAATATGAAAATCCTCTGTACTATTTTCTCAAATTTTCTGCAAATCTAAAACCAGCTCTAGGGGTGCCTGGGTGGCTCAGTCAGTTAAGCATCCCACTTTTGATCTTGGCTCAGGTCTTAATCTCAGGGTCATGCATTCAGGCCCTGAGGTGGGCTCTATGCTGGGCAAGGAGACTACTAAATAAATAAAACAATACCTAAAACAATCAATCAATCAATCAATCAATAAACTATTCTGAAAAATAAAGTCTTTAAAAATATTTACACACACACACATGTGAATTGACCAAGACATTCAAGAGAACAAATGGCCTAACTAGAAGTAGAATCTATTTCCCTCTCTTGAAAAGCTAACCTAGGGGCGCCTGGGTGGCTCAGTGGGTTAAAGCCTCTGCCTTCAGCTCAGGTCATGGTCTCAGGGTCCTGGGATCAAGCCCCGCATCAGGCTTTCCGCTCAGCGGGGAGCCTGCTTCCCCTTCTCTCTCTGCCTGCCTCTCTGCCTACTTGTGATCTCTGTCTGTCAAATAAATAAAATCTTTTTTTTTTTTTTAAAGAAAAGCTAATCTAACAATTGAGACGGATAGCTTTTCCTTGAATTAATGTAATTTTGCTTCCTGTTGATCTTTGGATTTTTATTACCAGGTTTGGATATTGGAAGATAGGATGAAGCTACTTAAGAAGAGTCTACTGAATTTCTGATGATCTTGAGTAAATAAATGCCATTGCAACATACACTTGTGGAGCCTAATTGGTTCTAGGATGCATATACTTCAACTCATGTTCCCGACCTTCCAATGTCATCCTGTACCCAGTTCACTATTGAGCTATTCCAAGGCCTTAGTTTAGTTCTTCAGAACCCAGCAAGTGTTCCTGAAACACTCCAAAAATTGATCAAATAATTATTTCTACTCAAATTTCTAATGCCACATCCTGTTTGGCTTACTGTTTGTTGGAAGCTCCCAATGTCTCATATGTAGCCATACCAGTGGTGATCACCAATAGAAATCAGAGATATTTACATATCACATAGTTGCTGTAGACATCACAAAATATCATTTACACTCATCACTACTTTGAAAATTATGGTAGTTATTAGATTTGCTACTGTACCTTTTTTTTTTTTCCTAAAGATTTTATTTATTTATTTGACAGAGAAAGAGATCACAAGTAGGCAGAGAGGAAGGCAGAGAGAGAGGTGGAAAGCCTGATGCGGGGCTTGATCCCAGGACCCTGAGACCATGACCTGAGCTGAAGGTAGAAGCTTAACCCACTGAGCCACCCAGGCACCTCAGAAGAAAGACTTCCCTGACCGGGAATTGAACCTGGGCCATGGCAGTGAGAGGCGCTGAAACCTAACCACTAGACCACCAGGGAACGTCACTACTGTATCTTGATATTTAATGCATTAATAAAGAAGTGCATAGGTTACTGTAGCAAACATGTAAAAATATTTTGATAATTGTATTTTAATATAATTGGTTTCTTCCGTAATCCTATGGAGCTTTTAAAATACAATTAAAAAAAAATACAATTAAATACATTTTTTCTGAGAAGGGGTCCAAAAGCTTCTGCAGATTCCCAAAGAGGCTCATGGCATAAAAAGAAGATTAAGAAGTTTGACATAGTGGAAAGAACACTGAACTGAATCTTGAACTGTGTAATCTTCATAGAATCCCTTGACCTCTAGGTTCCACATTTTTCTCACTACTGTGCACCTTAAGACAAAACAAAAAAATCCTTGTGCATGGTGTAAGAGAATGGTCGAGTTTCATTCTTCTATACATAGCTGTCCAGTTTTTCAAGCACCATTTGTTGAAGAGACTGTCTTTTTTTCCACTGGATATTTTTTCCTGCTTTGTCGAAGATTATTTGACCATAGAGTTGAGGGTCCATATCTGGGCTCTCTATTCTGTTCCACTGGTCTATGTGTCTGTTTTTGTGCCAGTACCATGCTGTCTTGGTGATCACAGCTTTGTAATAAAGCTTGAAATTGGGCAACGTGATGCCCCCAGCTTTGTTTTTCTTTTTCAACCTTTCCTTAGAGATTTGGGGTCTTTTCTTGTTCCATACAAATTTTAGGATTGTTTGTTTCAGCACTTTGAAAAATGTTGGTGGAATTTTGATCAGGATGGCATTGAAAGTATAGATTGCTCTGAATAGTATAGATTTTTTTCCTAAAAAGATTTTATTTATTTAACACAGAGAGAGAGATCACAAACAGGCAGAGAGGCAGACAGAGAAAGAGGAGTAAAGCAGGCTCCCTGCTGAGCAGAGAGACTGACATGGGGCTCAATCCCCAAACCCTGAGATCATGACCTGAGCCGAAGGCAGAGGTTTAGCCCACCTGGGTAGTATAGATATTTTAACAATGTTTATTGTTCTGATCCATGAGCATGGAATGTTTTCCACCTTTTTGTGTCTTCTTCAATTTCTTTCATGAGTGTTTTGTAGTTCTTCTACAGGACCTTTACCGCTTCGGTTAGGTTTATTCCAAGGTATCTTATGGTTCTTGGTGCTATAGTAAATGGAATCGATTCTCTAAAAACACTTTCTCTAAGTGTATAAGAAAGCAACTGATTTCTGTGCATTGATTTTGTATCCTGCCACATTACTCATTTATCTGACAGAGATCACAAGTAGGCAGAGAGGCAGGCAGAGAGAGAGAGGAAGAAGCAGGCTCCCTGCTGAGCAGAGAGCCCAATGTGGGGCTCGATCCCAGGACCCTGGGATCATGACCTGAGCAGAAGGCAGAGGCTTTAACCCACTGAGCCACCCAGGCGCCCCATCCTGCCACATTACTGAACTGCTGTATGAGTTCTAGTAATTTGGGATTTTCTTACACTATACACAAAGATAAATTCAAAATGGATGAAAGACCTCAACGTGAGACAGGAATCCATCAAAATGGTAGAGGAGAACATAGGCAGTAACCTCTTCGACATCAGCCACAGCAACTTCTTTCAAGACATGTCTCCAAAGACAAAGGAAACAAAAGTGAAAATGAACTTCTGGGATTTCATCAAGATAAAAATCTTCTGCACAGCAAAGGAAACAGTCAACAAAACAAAGAGGCATCCCACAGAATGGGAGAATATATTCACAAATGACACTACAGACAAAGGGTGGATATCCAAGATCTATAAAGAACTCCTCAAATTCAACACCCAAAAAAACAGATAATCATGTCAAAAAATGGGCAGAAGACATGAATAGACACTTCTCCAAAGAAGACATACAAATGGCTAGCAGACAAATGAAAAAATGTTCATCATCATTAGCCATCAGGGAGATTCAAATCAAAACCACATTGAGATACCAACTTACACCAGTCAGAATGGCAAAGATTAACAAGGCAGGAAACAACAAATGCTGGAGAGGATATGGAGAAAGGGGAACCCTCTTACACTGTTGGTGGGAATGTGAGTTGGTGCAGCCACTTTGAAAAACAGTGTGGAGATTCCTCAAAAAGTTAAAAATAGAGCTTCCCTATGACCCTGCAATTGCACTACTGGGTATTTACCCTAAAGATACAGATGTAGTGAAAAGAAGGGCCATCTGTACCCCAATGTTCATAGCAGCAATGGCCACAATCGCCAAACTGTGGAAAAAGCCAAGATGTCCTTCAACAGATGAACTGATAAGGAAGATGTGGTCCATATATACAATGGAATATTACTCAGCCATCAGAAAGGATGAATACCCAACTTCTGTATCCACGTGGACAGGACTGGAGGAGATTATGCTGAGTGAAATAAGTCAAACAGAGAGAATCAATTATCATATGGTTTCACATACTTATGGAACATAAAGAGTAACATAGAGGACATTAGGAGAAGGAAAGGAAAAGTGAATTAGAGGAAATCAGAGGGGGAGATGAACCATGAGAGACTGTGGACTCTGAGAAACAAACTGAGGGTTTTAGAGGGGTGAGCCTGGTGGTGGTGATTAAGGAGGGCACTTATTGCATGGAGTACTGGGTGTGGTACATAAACAATGAATTTTGGAACACTGAAAAAAAATAAAATACATTTTTTTAAAAATTTGAGCAGATCAAATCAGATAACATGTAAGGGAATTACTATAAATTGCAAAACCATATAACTGTAAGGAATCTCTGTTATTGTTATGTTTGGCCATTAGATAAAAATAACTTTTTACCAGGGTTTTAAATGTAGTTAATTGCTAGGAATTTTTCTCACTCAATGATTTAGACCATGCTTACGTGAACAAAATGAAGTGGAAAATTGAGTCAATTCTCTGGATGATAATTCATGTTAATAGTTTCCTACATTTGCTTGCAACATCCAGATAAGCAAAGAAAATATGTTTTAACTTGAATTATCAGCATAGCTAGATCCCAATTCTCACCTTTACTTTGAATGTATAGATTCAAACACCAAAATTGAAGTTCTTGATGCTAAGAGGAGTAGAATTACTTCCAGACCCCTATTCTAGTGATATTACTCCAAATGTGCACACTGAGATAACTCATGTGTTCTACAGACATCGATGGTTGTTTGTGCATCAGGACACGTGCATATCATTGATTAGAGATTTCTTCTGTGCTGGTAAACATTTTCAATTCCATTGGTATTTACAGACCTTACACCATTTGGGCTTCTGTATGATACATAAGTCTTAGGACAGTGTTGTTTAGTTTGACCCTCAGCAGTGTGCAAATGTGGAACATTTTCAATGAAAAAGTAGGCTTACCCGTGCTTTATGGTGTCTAGATCCTAAGCAATCTATACAAAACTGTATTCTTTAAGGAAACTTACAAACCAAACTGTAAACTGAAAGGACTTGAATTAGTTAGAAGATCAAATAAGGAATTAAACTAGAATATCTTTGTACATCTGTTCCTTTCCACCCTCTGATACAGAGGTAAGTTCCCTCGTTCAGTCTAAAGATATCAGTAATTGCAATTTCTTTCTCTGCTGTCTCGTCCCACAACTTTTCACACCAATACAAAATGTATGGGTTTAATTTGATTAATGATGCAATTATGTTGAGAAGATCTACTGTAACTATACTGAGTTGCTGGAAAGTACTTCCAACAAAAAGACAATCCTCTGGGCAATAGACCATTACTTAATAGAGAAAGCACATTACACACCATGATAGTTTGCCAGGGCTGCATTACGAAGTTTCACCAATGTGGGGGGGGGGGTGCTTAAACAACAGAAATTAACTCTCTCATAGTTTTAGAAGCCAGAAGTCTGAGGTCAAGGTGTTGGCAAGGTTTGTTCTTCTGAGAGCCAGGGGAGAGAATCTGCTCCATACCAAGCCTTTAGCTTGTGGTGGTTGGCTAGTAATCATTAGCCTTTCTTGGCGGTTGAAACATCACCTGGATCTCTGCCTTCATTTTCATAAAACATTTTGCCTGTGTGGGTGTCTCTATGTCCATTTTTCCTCTTTTCATAGGAACAGTAGTTATACTGTATTATGGCCCGCCCTAATGATTTCATCTTAACTGATACCTGTAATGACCCTATTTCCAAGTTAGGTCCCATTCTGAGATACTAGGGTTAGAGATTTAACATATGAATCAGGGGGACACGATTCAACCCATAACACACACGCTAAGTGTTCCACATATATTTGAAAACCCTGAATGGAAAGGTAATATCCTTGTGAAGAGCTAGAAAAGCATGCACTTCTTGGGGAGACACATGGGCAAAGCTCTAATGACAGTGTAACCATGTCTGTAACTCAGCAGCTAAATTAATACAGACCTGTATCCATCCTTAAAGTAACTTCTGGCAACAGTTTTTAATTTTTATTCTGAAGTCTCTCTCACCCCAAGTGTCCTGGGGTTTTATCTAAAAAACAAGCTTTACATGACTTACCCTGGGCTAAACTTGACTTTCTACTGTAAAGATGGGTCATGCTTATACTATAGTATCTCATTCCCTCTGGAACAAGTTGGTTTTGTTTATTACACAGTTTGAGAAGGACGTCCCTACTGCCCAAGGACTTAATGTTTCTGAGAGTATGTCCAAAGCAGGGAGATAGACATTGGGACCAGACTTTAACTGAAATGAATAGAGGGAATATGTTTAAACCCAGACTGAGGTTTAACTTAAGAAACTTAAGAAAGAATTTTCCCTTTACTAACTTATTTTCCTGAGATCGAGACCTGAGCTGAGATCAAGAGTCAGGTGCCTAACTGACTGAGCCACCCAGGTTCCCCCTCTTCCACGTTTTATTGAAGATATCAATATACAGAGTTTAAAATGTCACAGTTCCATAAGACTCATAACTAAAACCAATGATTTCCATCCCCCTTCTACCCATCTCCAATTGTGACTACCTAAATAACTTTATTTATTTATTTATTTTTAAAAAGATTTTATTTATTTATTTGACAGACAGAGATCACAAGTAGGCAGAGAGGCAGGCAGAGAGAGAGAGAGAGAGAGAGAGAGAGGAGGAAGCAGGTTCCCTGCTGAGCAGAGAGCCCGATGTGGGGCTCGATCCCAGGACCCTGGGATCATGACCCCAGCCGAAGGCAGAGGCTTTAACCCACTGAGCCACCCAGGCGCCCCTCTAAATAACATTTTTTAATGTTCTTTCCTTCTATTTCTCATTTTAGTAATATCTATTCTTGACTTCCTACCATGTGAGATGAGGCTTTGGTTCTCTCACAGCTCTCCTTATTCTTCCCTCTTCTCACCTGATCTTCTTAATATACCATGATTTTTGGCTAGTTGAATATTCATTCAGATTCATAAGTACGTAAATACTTTCCACAACTTGCAATGTAGTAAACTATAATTGCATTTCCTTTTTTTGTAAAGCTTTTTTTCTTTTCCCCATCTTGGGTTAATAATTGACTGTTATTTTTTCTTCTTACTTTTCTATGTATCTATCATTAATGCACTTGCAAACTCACTGCCTGAGTACAAATCTCTTTTCAATATTTCTTCCTTCTCCTCCCTACCCCTCCCGCCCCCATCTCCCACCTAAGCTCTCTCACACACTTTCTTTCTCCAGGCATCCTTCCTGGAGCCCTCCATTTTTTCTGACCCATTCAGAGACCCTGGTTCCTCCCTAGGCCTGCTGCCTCCAGCTTTCATTCTGGGTCTCCCATTACCATCATCTTGGGGTTCTCTTTGCCTCATCCCTGAGATCAATCCCCTATCTCTTGCTTCTTAGATCCCATATATTCTACTTTCAAACTTCCTTCCTTTTGGTGGATTATAGTTTAAGTAGCTTCTCAAGAAAAGGCACATAGGAGGGACATTTTCTGAGACGTTGTGTGCCAGTTATCAGTTATGGCCTGTCAGCTCAATTGTCCCTCCTTGAGGGTACTGGAGATGGACGCTAAACACTTCTTTGTCAGCTGGAGCTGGGTTAGTTTTTGTCAATAGAGGGCTCTGGAAAGACATTGCAAGGCATGACAGAGAAAAGGGCTTCTCTTCCCAGCCCCCATGGGTAGCTGCCAACAAGTGTGCAAGGAATTCAGGGGCCCTTGCCCTGCAGCAAGTTTCTCCTCTCACCTGCAGCATATTCCTCTAGGTCTGCCGCCCTTGTCTTCTAATAAGCCAGCTCCAGCTCGCTCCTGTGGGTGGCTTCCTACACACTGGCTTCAGAGTGCTGCTCTCCAGCGGGCAATTTCCCAGGGACCAGCTTTGGCCCACAGTACCCCAGTGAACTTCTCTACCATCCCATGGGCTGTGGGATGTCCTCTGTCAGGTGCCCTCTATGAGGAGGTCTGGAAGCATCTTTCAGGCGAGGAAGCTCTTCCAAGGTGATTCCTTCCTTGTTTCGGGGTACTCTGGCTTAGAAGCAAATGCTCACTACACTTAGTATTCCTGTGTGCTTTAGGGTCCTCGTTTACCACATTAATCATTTTCCACTAATTAATAATTCATCATATTAAATTTTCCCTGCATCTGACTGATACACTCTACACATCTGAAAATGCGCTTAACCTCTTATTTGTTTTGTTTTGTTTTTTAAAGATTTTATTTATTTATTTGACAGAGAGAGAGAGATCCCAAGTAGGCAGAGAAGCATGCAGAGAGCGGGGGAGGGGGGGAGGAAGCAGGCTCCCTGCTGAGCAGAAAGCCGGATGCTGGCTCCATCCCAGGACCCTGAGATCATGACCTGAGCCGAAGGCAGAGGCTTAACCCACTGAGCCACCCAGGTGCCCCTAACCTCTTAATTTGATTGAACTTGGTTAGGCAGAGAATTCTGGGTTGAAAATAATTTCTTTCAGAATTTTTGATACTCTTGCTTCTATTTCTAGTTTCCATTGTTATTACTGAGAAGTTTGATGCCGTGCTGTTTCCTGTTCTGTTGTATGTGACATTTTAAAAAATTCTGGAAGCTTTCAGGATCTTTTCTTTATTGGTAGGGTTCTGAAATTTCATGATGTGTCTCAGAATGGGTAAGGTATTGGGAATACTCTGGAAACTCATGTCACTGAGTTCTAGGATATTCTTGGATTTGTTTCTATAGGCATCTGCCTCTTCATTTTCTCTACTTATTCTTCCTGGAATTCCTATTGCATGGATATTGGACATTCTACACTGGTCTTCTAGTGTTCTAAAATTTTCTTTCTGATTTTTCCAACCTTCCCTTTTTTTTTTTTTCCTGGAAGATTAAGTCAACTCTATCTCACAGTATTTCTCTGTATTGTGTATTTAAGAGCAGGGCACTAACAAACTATATGGAAGCCTTGGTGGAGTGGTGGGGTGCGGATGGTGCCTCTGGAATGGTGGCCTTTATTACAGGGTGGCAGAACTGGACAGTTGTCATAAGTGCCCCCAGCAGTATCTGCAAGGCTCTTGGGATGGTCAGTTTTCCAAGAGAAGAATCTTTCAGTCTTCTGTTCAGGGGTATCAGCCCAGATGCCAGGATTCTAGGGAGCCAAATTAAAGAAGACCAATGAAATTCTCACTTTGATCATCAGGCCATATCCCTGCCCTAGGCTCTCAGCCATTTGATGGAGCTCTTCCAAGAGCAAACCGTCTTCCACTGCGATGGGAAAAGGTAGTTACTAGGTGGGGTGGAGGAGGGGATCTGGAATTTAAATAAAATCTTGAAAAAGGGGGAAAAAAGGTTATAATAACTGAGATAGTGTGTTATTTGATGAAAGAAAGGACATATAGATCAATGGAACCAGAGTCCAAAAATACACCTGCTCTTACACAGCCAGTTGATATTTGATGAAGGTGGAAAGGCAACTCAGTGGAGAAAAGGCAGTCTTTTCAAGAAATGGTGGTAGAACTGTTGGACACCCAGATGCAAGAAACCCACAAAAACCAAAACAAATAAAAACTGAATACATCTGGCCTTCAAAAAGAGTTAAGAGAATGGAAAGAAAGCAAGGGACTAAGAGAAAAGATTTACAAAACACATTTCACCTAAAGGACTGGTGACCACATGATGTATATAAAGAACTAAAAAAAACCAAAAAACAAAAACAAAAAAACCCAACCCTCAGTAATAAAGAAATAAATAACCTAAAAAGAAAATGGGCAAAAAATTTGAATAGACATTAAAATATTACACCAAAGAAGATATGCAGATGGCAGATAAACATATTAAATATGCTTAACATTATTAGTCCCTAGGGAAATGCAAATTAGAATCACAATGCATTACCACTATGTACCTATTAGAATGACTAGCATTAACAAAAAAACCCCAAAACACCTTTTTCTTTTTTGGGGGGGGTGGGCAGAGGGAGAGGGAGAGAGAGAATTTTAAGCAGCCTCCACACCCAGCATGGAGCCCAAAGTGGGACCCAATTTCAGGACCCTGCGATCATGACCTGAGCCAAAATCAAGAGTCAGTCACTTAACTGACTGAGCCATCAAGGTGTCCCCCAAACACCTTTTGATATCACGTGTTGGCAAGAACACAAAGCAACTTGACCACACTGGTGGGAGTACAAAATATGATAGACCCTTTGAAAAACATTTGGTAGTTTCTAATAAACATATACTTATGGTAAATGATCTAGAAATCCCACTCTGAGTTATTTACCCAAAAGAAGGAAAAACCAATGTTCACATGCAAAAAATTATAAATGTTTATAGTTATTTATAATTAATCAAAACTGGGGGCAGGGAATTTCCATCAACTGGTAAGTGGGTACAAAACCTGGTACACGCATACGATGGAATGTTACCCAGCAATAAAAAGGAACAGACTACTGGTAGACACAACAGCATGGGTGAATCTCAAATGTGTTATGCTAAACCAAAGAAACCAGACTCAGAAGGTTAAGTGTCATACAGATCCATTTATATGACATTTTGGAAAAGGCAAAATCACAGAAAACAGATTGGTGGCACACGGGGTTTGAAAGTGGGGGAGAGATTGAGTATGAAGAAACATGAGGGCACTTTTGGGGAGAAGGAGATGCTCTGTATCTTGAGTGTAGTGGTGCTTATGTGACTGTGTGTCATAACTCATAGGGCTGTTCACTGTACATTAAAAATGACAAATTCCATTGTATATATTCTTAAATTATTCTTTAATGAACCTAAAAGAAAAGCCCCTGGGACTACTTTCAATTCTAGCATTTTTAAGATAGTAACCTACCAGCTCCAGGTAACTTTGCAATATGGAGACCGTATCTCTTTTTTTCACTTTTATTAAGTATTCAACATGAGAAAAGGAAGGTTGCCAAGCTGAGCTTGTATAGAAGACATTTGCAATTGCTGAGTATTTCCTTAGCATAAATCCCAATAAAGCTTTTTTGGTCATATTTATAGGCATGCTCACATTTTTACCTCCCTAATATAGCTGTTAAGAATATGAAATCTTCCCAGTTTCCACTTCAATGATGAGTATTTTTTATTTAAGTTTTCTGGTGTGCATGCAGCAAAAAGTCTGTTGTATCACTTTACATCTTTTGCAAATCATGTTTAATTTTGTTTACCTAGAATATAACAATGAAATACTAATACACACACACACATATGTATATATATAAATATATAGACATATATTCTATTCACACTTTACACTCTTATAGTAAAAGAAGAGACTTAATGCACTTCTGTCCTCTGAGGAAGCTTGTGGTAAAACAGGAGAAACATAATGAATAATTAAAAATATGATATTTACTCCAGGAAAAAGATAAATCTTTGAGAAATCTCTGCCAGCAGAAAGCTTCACAATCAGGTTATATATCCTTATAAATAAATTGCTAGTCTTTCCAGGTGTCAAGGGAATTTACAGTCAGATATTAATGAGATAAAATGCTCAGCTTGGTGATTAAGGGGGAGGAGAATGAGGATTGAGTTACTTCTTGTTAATTCTTACCATGCTTCAGTGTCAGCTAACAAGTAAGTTCCGGATGTTTGGTGTTGGGCCCAAGCTAGAGTCACAAAAAGGTGAGGAGGACCTTAGGCTGAAGAATTAATTCTGAGAGATTCCATTTCAAAATATTCAGACCTTAGGAAATTAGTTTTTCTTCATCATAGAGATCTGATGTATTTTATGTGTTTGGCCATTTGGCCTATCATTCTTTTACATATTATTATAGAAAAGTCTCTCTCCTCTCCAGCTAAGGAATTATGGTCAATTGAAGAAATAAGTAGAGAATCTGGCCATTCAGTGGATACAGTAATGACTTGGCATCCAGCTCCACTGTGGCATTAACTAGCTGTGCAGCCTTGGACAAGTGACTTCACCTACATGGGCTCTCAGCTTTCTCATGTGTATTATAACATGGTTGAATTTGGAAATCTCTAAAATCAACTGTAGTTCTAAAATCATTGCTCATTCTATATGCAACATCAATTTTCAAATTATTTGAACATGATATATAAACCTATATGAAATATAATTATGTCCCTGATAATTCAGAATGCATTTCAAAACCGAGCATACCTCAGAGTCATTGCCATTAATGCCTAGCAAAGTTCTGGTTAAACAGAAGTTTCAGACTAATGGAATCTTCATTAGACTAGCTTTCACAAGTGTTTTACACAAATGTACAATTTTGAATGTAATAAAAAATTTACCCTCATTTTTATAAGATAAACTCTTATTCTGTAATTAACCATGAGAGAAGGGGATGTAATGAGGAAGTTCACATATAACATTCTGACAATTGTCAACAAGTTCAGACCCTTTTACTAGTGTGAAATGCAGATTATCAGCTAGTGTGTATAAAAAATTTAGACAAGAGAGAATTTTCTGATGGGCTCTAGGTACACTCTAGAAGGGAATACATTCTATATACATTTTCAATAGCCAACTAATTAATAATAAAAAAAAGAATACAGTTTCTTTTAATGGGGTTAAGCTAATTGAAATTTGTGCTACTTGGATAAGGACCAAGTTGAAATTTACATGTCCTTCCATCATTTTTTGCTTCATTTTAGTCTTCTTTCACCATTTATTGAGTGGTTACTATCTCAAACTCTAATTTCAAGATAACTCAAAAACACACAAAAAACGAAATCCTTGACCTTAGGGAGAGTCTCACTCTATCAGGGAAAGCAGATAATTTGATAATTATAAAACGATGCGACAATTTATACATAAGCTATGAGGGGAGAATTTACTTATCTTGGCACTGTCTCTCTCCCTCTCTCTCTCAAACACACACACACACACACACACACATACACACAGACGTACATTTATCTGAAGTGACCACTTCATACCACACTTGATTTTAGTCAAAAGGTTGAGAAGTGATGACCATTTCATATCAAATTTTAAAGAATAATTCTGAGCTGCTGGAGCATTTTTGAAGCACTAGGTTCATACACAAATAACATTATTTTCTTTGTTGTTGTTTAAAGATTTTATTTATTTATTTGTCAGAGAGAGAGAGAGTACAAGCAGAGGGAACAACAGGAAGAGGGAGAGGCAGGCTCTCCCCTGAGCAAGGAGCCCGATGTGGGATTCAGATCCCAGGACCTTGGGATCATGACCTGAGCCAAACGCAGATGCCTAACCAACTGAGCCACCCAGGCATCCCTATTCTCATTGTTCTTGAAAGCAGATAGAAGAACCTATAGTTTTTTGAAAATCCATATGCTTTTGTATATGGTATTAATAGGAGAAATTGAAAGTAATACAAACATATTTAAAACCTATTTTAGATGCAATGGTCATTTGTTTTTGGTAAAAATAGAGAGGCGCAGGAATTTTTCATATATTCCTGGTTAGGAGTAAAAATTGGTACAATCTTTCTGGAGAGCGATATAACATGATTTATCAGAAGGTTTAAAAATGTACATACCGGGATCCAGCAATTTTATCCTAATAACTGAGGATGAATGGAAAGATTCAGCTATTAGTGTGTATACATTTAGGATTGTTACACCTTTTTGTTGAATTGACCCTTTTATCAGTAGATAATTGTCCTGCTTTATTCCTAAACATTGAGGGGGGATGTGTGGTAAGAGTCTATCGGTCAATGGAAGGATATAAATAAATTCCTGTTTTAAAAAGTGGAAATTGGGAAAAATATATTCTTTAACTTACTATTGGAAACAGTGACTCAGATTCTGCTTGAGCCTGAGCAGGTACACATTAGCAATAACATATATTTGTAGAAATAGCTTTCTATTATTAATAGTCGGAGATGCATGACTTCTCATTAGTCGCAAAACAAACAACAGTAAACTTTGCACATTGTTTATAATCATATTAGGGATTTACAACCATATAAATTCTTTCTGTAAAATATATATGATTTTGCTATCCCATTGAATAAATTTTATTGCTTTCCTATGGTTCTGTGCTTTATCTTAATATTATTTTTGAGCACACCTTTGAGTTTATATTACAGCATTTAAAAATCACTGGTACTAAATAAACTAAGCAGAATGCCTAACAGAAGATAGAGAAACTAAGCTACATTGCTGTCATTAGGCCAAATTTTCCCTCCCCAATTATCTGAATATTTTGATGAGAATTAATTGAGCTCAGGGCTGTGCTGACACCTTGTGTCTAAATATATTTGAGAGGAGTTTTGCAGAGTTAAAGAGATCCAGATACAAAATAGCCACATCTGCTTCACCAAGCTGATGGTTTGAGTTTCTTCTTAATTATACTCAATCACCTACTTCACTTTCCATTTGCTCCCACACTATGTCCTATTATTTGGTGTTGCAAGATGGAAACATGTTCATGCTCCAAGTAACAAAACCATAGTCTGACAGCAGATCTCTTTAAAATAAAGGTGACTGCAAAATCTCTGCCGTGCCTCCTGTTAAGAGGTGGGAGTCGAATTCCACTCCCCCTGAATCTGGGCTGGCCATGGTCACTTACCAGGTAACGGTGTTTTTTTTGGCCTCCAAAGACCACACATTGATTCAAAGTGTGAAGATGCTTGAGAGTAGGTTCTACACCTGAAGTTTTTATGGGTTAGGTCAGGATTTAGCCCCAGGCACTGGCTACTTCAGAAGAAACTTTTTTTTTTTTTTAATTTAATTTTATTTATTTATTTGACAGAGAGAGATCACAAGTAGGCAGAGAGGCAGGCAGAGAGAGAGGGAAGCAGGCTCCCTGTTGAGCAGAGAGCCCGACGTGGGGCTCGATCCCAGGACCCTGGGATCATGACCTGAGCTGAAGGCAGAGGATGAACCCACCGAGCCACCCAGGTGCCCCCAGAAGAAACTTCTAAAGTGTTTTCAGAGGAGAACCAGGAAGGGTGATTCTACCAAGTTGAGAGGGATCCCATCTAGAGTTACTCAGTTGTCCCTAGAGATAAATCTAATCCAGCTTTGGGGTCCTCAGAATGCATTCATGTGGATGAAGTCTGAAAATCTGTATTTTTTAAAAAAGATTTTATTTATTTATTTGACAGAGAGAAATCACAATTAGGCAGAGAGGCAGGCGGGGGTTGGTGGCGGCGGGGAACAGGCTCCCTGCTGAGCAGAGAGCCCAGTGTGGGGCTCAATCCCAGGACCCTGAGATCATGACCTGAGCCGAAGGCAGAGACTTAACCCACTAAGCCACCCAGGCGCCCCTGAAAATCCATATTTTTAACACTCTTCCCTCCCTAGGTGATTCTTCAGCAAGTGAACATTTGAGAGCTACTGATATCAGAATTGAAAAGCCCGGTCTTTTTCCTGTCCCTCCCTCTTCTACTTAACTTCCCAAACTCCCATCAAGACATTTCACTCTGTTGCTGTCAAAGAGAGACCCATTTAGAACAGAATCAAAATCAAGGAGAGAACTGGGAATAATGTTAGTGGGAGCAAAGTGATTGTTGTTTCTGTAGTGACCATGAGAAGGCAACGACAACCATCCGCTAATGATTTTCAAGAAATAAAGACTAAAAAATCTTGAATAATATGAATAACCAAATTCATTTTTGCTTTTTAAGATTTCCTATTACCAACTGATCATCTGTACAGTGTTAAAGAAGGTTTATTATTTAGAAAATGTTCTCAATAACAAAGTAGGGTGAAATGAAGAATCAATAAAAAGAGAAGACCAGCGGCACCTGGGTGGCTCAGATGGTTAAGTGTCTGCCTTCGGCTCAGGTCACAATCTCCAGTTCTGGGACTGAAACCCATGTTGGGCTCCTAGCTCAGCAGGGAGTCTGCTTCTCCTTCTCCATCTGCTTATCCCCCTGCTTGTGCTCTCTCTGGCTCTGTCTCTGTATCTCTCTCAGATGAATTAAAAAAAAAAATCTTAAAAAAGAGAGAGAGAGAGAGAGAGAGAGAAGACCCTATGACTTTGGAAAAATAGGTTAAGTGTGCCTGGGTCTAGTTAAGTGTCTGCCTTCTGCTTCAGTCATGATCCCAGGATTCTGGGATCAAGACCCATGTCAGGCTCCCTGCTTGGCAGGAAGCTTGTTTCTCCCTCTCTCATTCCCCTTGCTTGTGTTCCCTCTCTTGCTGTGTCTCTCTCTGTCAAATAAATAAATAAAATCTTAAAAAGAAAAAAAAGAAAAAATACGTTAATGGTTAAAGCTGGGAAAGAAAGCTGTTGAGCCAATCTTCCTAAAGATGGTGCACACGATATAAATGGGAGCAGAATCTGCTGTCAGTTTTTCTCTAAAATCATACTTAAACTCTTTTCTGAAACAATAAACCCATGAAACTTTCTGTGATTATTTTGCAAGTCTGATTCTCCAAAGGTCATGTGTTTCCGTCCTTCTGCAGTTAAGGGAGAGCAACACTAAGTTTCTTAGGAATAGTTGCATGGTGCCAGCTGAATGGACACAGTTCCACTCTAGGCATGCTCATCTGACATGTAAATATGAAACTTTCTTTTATTTTTTTTTTAAAGATTTTATTTATTTATTTGACAGAGAGAGATCACAAGCAGGCAGAGAGGCAGGCAGAGAGAGAGGAGGAAGCAGGCTCCCCGCTGAGCAGAGAGCCCGATGCGGGGCTCGATCCCAGGACCCTGAGATCATGACCCGAGCCGAAGGCAGCGGCTTAACCCACTTAACCCATGGGGCCACCCAGGCGCCCCATGAAACTTTCTTTTAAAATATGCCTTAAAATTGAACTTGTAACTATTACCAACGTGATTTAAAATCCCTATATAGCAAGTACATGCAGAAAAACACTTCGGTAGAACCTAACTTGTATGCAACTTATCTTTTTTTTTTTTTTTTTTTTTTTAAGATTTTATTTATTTATTTGACAGACGGAGATCACAAGTAGGCAGAGAAGCAGGCAGAGAGGGAGGAGGAAGCAGGCTTCCCTGCTGAAGCAGAGCCCAATGCGGGGTCGATCCCAGGACCCTGGGATCATGACCTGAGCCGAAGGCAGAGGCTTTAACCCACTGAGCCACCCAGGGATCCCCAACTTCTCTTTTATTAATCAGCTTTGAGCTGTCACTCTCTTAGTAAGTGATATTCGTCTTCTTCAACTTCCAAGACTAAACAATAACAACTGATATTTCCATGTTCACTTTTTTCTTGACTTTCTCCCATATATAAATGACAGAGGGGTGACAAGAATATATATACTCAGAATCTGCCCTAGACCTAGAGACTATTCTCCATGCAGTTCTCATGCAGCTTGGTGTCTCAAATGTAGCAGAAAGTTTTATATGTTAAATACTTCCTAGGAATTTCCCTAAAAGTCTGTGTCCATATATCCTCCTTTGGATACAGAGTTTAACAAAAGAGGTCTTACAACCAGCTTTTAAAAGGCTACCTCTTAGACGAATTAAGCATATAATGGGATTGTTATATACTCTTGGGTTATATTCACAGAAAGTATACAGTAGTTAATATTTTTCATAGAAATGTGCTAGTGGAAAAGAAAGGTCAAGCTTGCTAATAATTAAGAATATTGAAGCTCTCATCAAGTATTGGCAGATGCTTGGGCATTCGTCTGAAATTAGCAGAGATCTGTCTGCCCTTGCTACCAAAATTTAATTCTCTCCTTGATAGTGACAATCTAAACTTTGTGACGGATAGTCAACATAGACAATGCATTCAATTACACATATAAACCATGTATTTTAAAAGGTTGTGTGAGAATTACATAGAGGTCCAAACAGTCTTTCCCATATGATGCTTTTGTTCAAAATATTTTAAAAACTTTTGTAGTTTGAAAACCTCCACTGCATTCTTCAAAATATGCCAACTATAGTTCGTTGAAAATGGGCTTGCTCTTAGGGAAATCCCTAACGATATCATTTGATACCTAGAATTGTGAAGCTCAAACTGTAGGTTAAAGCTAAGTCCTATCTCTCAACAGTAGGGAGATTTTATTTCCCAGAGATGGCTGCCACCTTCTATCACACCTGCCACGTTCCATTTATACCCGGATGACCTTTATCACTGTGTCAACCAACAGAGAATGGAGGAAATGACACTCTGTGACTTCCAAGGCTAGGTTATTACAAAGGCCACACACTTCCATCTTGCTCTTTTGGGACACTTGCTCTTGGAAACCAGCCATCATGCCACTGAGAACCAACGCAGAGAGTTCGTGCGTAGCTGGCAGCCCAGGATTAACCACCAGCCGTGTGAATGAGCCTTCGGATGCTTTCAGCCTCCACCCACTGACCTATTTCCAGAGGTGAGTTATCCCAGCTGATGTGTGTGGAGCGGAGATGAGGTGTATCGTCGAAGCTGTGCCCGAATAGCAAATTCATGAACAAAATAAATGATTGTTGTTCTTTTAAGCCACTAAGGGTGGGGTGGTTTGTTACTCAGCGATAGAGATCTGGAGCAGATTTTGTCACCTGTGGGGAGAAAGCTGCTGAAACAAAACCTAAAATGTGTGGCACTGGTTTGGGGACTGGGAAGCGGGAGGAACCCGGAAGAGCCTCAAGGAGAGCATTTGCAGGGACGCAAGGACCGCCCCCCCCCCCCCACCCGCCCGCCCGCCCGCCGGCCCGCCAGCCCGCCCGCCGGCCCGCCAGGCTATCAGCAGGAGCTGAAAAGAAACTGAGGAGCTTGGTCTTGGAAGTGGGGGTGGGGTGGGAAGAGAAAGACCTTTATTCCACGGTGGTGACGTCACCTGCCGCAAGACGGAAACTGGGAAATGTACCTAATGCAGTCAATAACCCAGTTAAGGAGATTTGCAGGCTGAGTACTGGTAGTCAGATGACTTTTCACTGGCTAAGCATTAGAAAAGAAACAAGAGAAAGAACAGTAAATTTGTAAGGGAGCTAGGAATTGCTGCGTATGAAAATTAAACTGTTTCTCATTTTCAGCCTCTCCAGATGGTGAATGATGCTCAAATTAAGAAATAGCTTCTGTGAAAATTAATGGTGTTGCAAAAAATTGTGGTCTAAATATGAAGCCAAGGGCAGGACATACTGGCAGTCTTCAAGACCTCAGGCATACTGGGCGCCTGGGTAGTTGAGTCAGTTAAATGTCTGTCTCTTGATTTCAGCTCAAGTCACCATCTCCAGGGTGGTGAGATCAACCCATGTTGGGCTCTGTGCTCAGTGGGGAGTCTCTCCCTCTGCCCCTCCCCCACTCACATTTTTACTCTCTCAAATAAGTAAATAAATAAAATCTTAAAGAAAAAGACCTTAGACATACTTAAGATGGTGTTTTATAAATCTTTTAAAAAAAACATTTTATTTAATTATTTGTAAGAGACAGCATAAGCAGGGGGAGCGGCAGGCAGAGGGAGAAGCAGGCCCCCTGCTGAGCAAGGACCCCCCCCCCCCCCCCCCCCCCCCCCCGCCCCCCCCCCCCGCGCGCGGGGGGGGGGGGGGGGGGGGGGGGGGGGAGGCGCCCCCCCGCGGGGGCCCCCCCCCCCCCCCCCCCCCAATGCGGGACTTGATCCCAGGACGCTGGGATGGTGGCCTGAGCTGAAGGCAGACATTTAGCTGACTGAGCCACACAGGTGCCTCTATAAATCTTTTCAAATAGATAAAAGCCTTCTCACGACCATTGGGTGTTGTCTCCTAGTAGCCCCAAAGATATTCTATTTATAGAAAAGGGCTTTTCTTAAAGAGATTTGTAGTGTGACTTTTCTCTAATGGAGTGGATTGGAAATGAATACATAAAGAGCCCACGAAGTTTAAAAAAAAATGACACCGTCTGGACTGAAAGGAAGAAAGATGGTACAAAATCAAAAGGGGCCATTGGATCCATAAACTTGGATGGGCAGCAGGTAGTTTGGTAAGACCTCTCAGCTGCAAGCCTGGGCTACATCTAAAGGAAAAGAAGGAACCTAAATAGAACTTTATGACTGATGGTCAAGAGTAGGAAGAAAGTGATGCTCCGTGACTGCTGAGGCCAGCTCATAAAAATGCCATATACCTCTGCTTTGCTCTCTTGCAATGCTTGTTTCAAACGCAGCTAGCAGGCTGACAGCACCAAGCCCCAGGCATGGGGATGAGCCTTCAGATGATTCTGGCCTCCAGCTATGGAGTGACCTCCAGCCTTTGAGTCACTCCACCTGAGGCCATGCAGAACAGGAAGCAGCTGCCCCTCCTATCCATCCAGAGAATGCAGATTCCTAAGCAAATTCATGCATTTTTTGAAACCACTTGGTTTGTTGTGCTTTGTTATGCAGCAGCAGGGAAACAGAACGAGGAGATATACAAATTGTGGTATATCCATACTACGCGATATTATCCAGCCATAAAAAGGAATGAAGCCTTGAGACATGCAACAACACAGATGAATCTCAAAGATCTTATGCTGAACAAAAGGAGCTGGACATGCAGAGTATATACTGTATGATTCCATTTATTTGAAATTCTAGAAAAGGCAAAATTAATCTAAGATGAATATATTGAGCAGTGGTTGCTTTGGAGTGCGACGAAGTGATACAGAACAACATTCTTGGTGGGTGGAAATGGTCTATGTTGTGATAGAGGTGTGGGTTACAAGGGTGCCTTCGTTGGTTAAAATCATACAGCTAACATTTGTGTATTTCAGCGTGTGTAAAATTTACCTTAGAAATGAAAAGACGGGGCATCTGGGTGGCTCAGTCAGTTAAGCGTCTGACTTTGGCTCAGGTCATGATCCCAAGGTCCTGGAATCGAGTTCTGCATTAGGCTCCTTGCTCAGCGGGGAGCCAGCTTCTCCCTCTCCCTCCACCTGCTGCTCCCCCTGTTGTACTCTCTCTCTCTCTCTGTCAAATAAATAAATAAATAAATAAATAAAAATATTTAAAAATATATTTAAAAGAAAAACGAGGCGCCTGGGTGGCTCAGTGGGTTAAGTCTCTGCCTTCGGCTCAGATCATGATCTCAAGGTCCTGGGATTGAGCCCCAAAAATGGGCTCTCTGCTTAGTAGGGAGTCTGCTTCTTCCTCTCTCTCTGCTTGCCTCTCTGCCTACTTGTGATTTCCCTCTCTCTGTAAAATAAATAAATAAAATCTTAAAAAAATATATATATACATATTAAAAAAATTAAAAAATAAAAATTAAGTGGGAGCAGGAAACATGTGAAGATATAGAGGATGTAAGAATGACAAAATATTGTCAACTAGCAAATCTGGGTGAGCAGTACATAGAATTTTATTTTTCTATTCTGTTTACTTTGCGTATGACTTAAATTTGCTGTGTGTATTCAACTGGCTACTTCTACAACTAAATTTCCTAGAAAACGTGTACTTCCTTTTCTAGATTGGATTGTTGAATCCTTGTTGAATCCTTTTTGATGTGCCCTCACCCCAAAGAAGAGCCAAACCATCGCATTTGTGAGCCCTTGGCACCATTTATCAACTTCTTTCATTGCATCTTTAACAACTATTTGCCTTGTCTTGTTTTTAGGTCTGTTTCCCTCTCTCAGAATGCATGCTTCATTTGGGAAAGATCCACATATTATTTGTATGAATGTATATATATAAATAAACATATATATATAATGTTTATTTATTTATCTTAAAGATTTTATTTATTCATGAGAGAGAGAGCACATGAGCAAGTAGGGGAGGGGCAGAAGGAGAAAGAGAGAATCTCAAGCAGATTGTGCTTAGCCTGGAGGCCAGCATGGGACTAGACCCCAGGACTCTGAGATCATGACCTGAGCTGAAATCAAGAGTTGGATGCTCAACTGACTGAGCCTCCTGGGTGCCCCTTTATTTATATTTATATCCCTGAAACAAATACAGTCTTAAACTCATGGTAGATGTTTAACAATTATTCGTTGGGGTTCCTGGGAGGCACAGTCGGTTAAGCCTCTGACTCTTGTTTTTGGCTCAGGTCATAAGATCTGGCTGCGTGGGGCCCTGCATCAGGCTCCTCAGTCGGTGTGGAGACTGCTTTAGATTCTCTCTCCCTTTCCCTGCCCATCCTGCTTATATTCTTTCTCTCTCTAGAATAAACAAATAAATCTTTTAAAAAATAATTATTTGTTAAATGAATCAAAGCCCAAGTAAAAACAGTTGTGATATTTTACTTTCATCAAATAACAAGAAAAAACTGGGGGACCTGGGTGGCTCAGTGGGCTAAGCGTCTGCCTTCAGCTCAGGTTATGATCCCAGGGTTCTGGGATTGAATCCCACATCAGGCTCCCTGCTTTGCCTGCTTCTCCCTCTTCTCCCTACTTGTGGTCTCTCTCACTAGCTCTTTTGGTACCTCTCTCTCAAATACATAAATAAAATCTTAAAAAAGAAAAGGAGAATATATCACAAAATCTACAGTATAGATTCAGACTATAAAGGGTTAAAGCCCTCTGTAAAGTGTGAAGATTTCCACAAAGAAGCCTTTACACACACGTGCACACATATTCTCTCTCTCATACTCACACATCTAGTCTGAAATCCTATCATCTGTAAAGCTAGTATCCATAATTAATAAATATTCTAGGGTATGGTTTCTGACTCATTTAAAACATATCTCCACTTATGTTTAACAAATTTTTTGGTGCTTTCAAATTCTCTGGATATCTACATGCACGTATGGTTCGTACTACAAGGCAACTTCCAGTTCACAAAATGTGAACGTACACTGGGGTGAACATGTGTATTGCATAGTTTGAGAGCAACTATAGCAAAATACTGCCCTGTGGTTAAAAATAATTCTCAAAACGTTTGTTTTCTTTAAACACAACTTTTGCCTAAAAGCCTGTAAATAATTAAAATTGAATCCACATAGTCATTTTGTGATTCAAAATAAAAATTAAGTGGTATAAAATGTAGAGTCATAAAGTAAGCCCTGATCATATTGTGACCCTCAGCAGATAACTTAGTAGAGGCTCAGATTTCACAGATTAAGAGGCTGTTAAGATAGTTCAAAAGGATCTAAATGATAGAAAAGCTGGAAAATAGGATTTGTTGAGTGTATTAGTATTATGTAGAATAAAGACTGCTGATTTAAAATGTTCCTCAAGCATATGAAGTTATGTGCTGAAGCTCACAAATTTCCTTTCATTAAGCATGAAAAGATGGATAGAGAAATAAAACAATATAAACATTCAGTAAGTGCTAGATAACCCGGGTCACATCACTTAAAACCTGTAACTGTGCTAAGTGAGTCATATCTCCAGGTGAGAAAATAAGTGCAGGTGACTAAAAATCTTTCTGAGACCTTCTGCTTCTGGCTCCATCATGTAGTGCTTGGACGTTCTCCCTTATATTCTTTAAAAAAAAAGATAAAGCTGAACAAACTGAAAATCAGTTACTCTTCTCGTTTGGAATTTGAACATGTCGCTGAATAACACCTGGGTCAAAGAAGCATCTCAAGAGAAAAGAAATTTTTAAACTAAATGAAAATGAAAAATACAACTTATAAAAATTTGTGGGATACACAAAAGCAGTGCTTAAAGGGAAACTTACATATTTAAATGCATATACTAGAAAATAAGGAAGATCTAAAACTAGGCATTTAAATGTCCACCTGAGCATTCTAGAGAAAGAAGACCAATTTAAACCTAAAGCAAGCAGAGTAAAAGAAATAATAAAAATTGAACTGAAATCAATGGACTTGAAAAGAGGAAATGAATACAGAGAATCAAAAAAGCAACAGACAATCCCAGAAAAATCTCAGTGAAATTGACAAACCTCTAGTTAGGCTAGCATAGGAACCAAAGAGGGAGAGGAAGAGAAATAAAAGGTTAGAGGAGAGAGGAAGAGAGAGAAGGAGGGAGAGAGGGAGGAAAGGAGAGAGGTGGGGATGGGGAGATGCAAATTACTAACAACAGAAATGAAAAAAGGCATACCGCTCCAGTTCCCACACACATGAAGCAGATAATAATGGAATATTATTAACAGCTCTGTACTCACAAATTGGATAACTTAGATGAAATGGAAACATTCTTTGAGAGACACAAAGTATCAAAACTCACATATATAAAGAAATAGATAATCTAAATAGGTCTTAATCTATTAAAATATGGAATTAGTAATTAATAATCTTCAAAAAGAAAAAGTGCCAGGCCAAGATAGTTTCACAGATAAATTTTACCAAACATTTATGAGACCAGCATTACCACTATACCAAAACCTGATAAAGATATTTTAAAGAAGGAAACTACAAACAAATATTTTTCACAATAGATTAAAAATTCTCAACAAAATAATAGCAAATTGAACATAACAATATATTATAAGAATTATACACCATGACCAGTTGAGATTTGTTCCAGGTATGAAAGGCTGGATCAACATTAGAAAATCAATCAATGTAATTTACTATTTCAATAGGCTAAAGAAAAAAAAAACCATATAATCATTATCTATTGAAGCAGAAAAAGCATTTGACAAAATTTAACCTATTCATGATAAAGACTCTTGGCAAACTAAGAACAAAGGAAACGTTCCTCAACTTGATAAAAGATCATCAACAAAGACCTATAGCTAACAGAATGGTGAGAGACTAGATACTGGCCCTGTCCCCCTAAGATTAGGATGAGGCAGTGATGTTCTCAGTCACCATTCCTACTAAGTGTTGTGCTGGAAGTTCTACCTAGTCCAATAAGTAAAGGAAATAAAATATACACTTTGGGAAGAAAGAAATAAAACAGTCTTTCTTTGCAGATGATGTAATTGTCTATGTAGAAAATGCCAAAGAATTAACAACTAAAGAACTCTCAAGATTAGTGAGTACAATAAGGCCGTAGGACACAATATTAATATACAAGTAAATTGTTTTCTGACAAACCAGTAATGAACAACTAAATTTGAAAATTAAAAAAAAGCACTATTATGGGACAGGGGGAGGAGCAAGATGGCAGAGGAGTTGGAAGACCTAAATATCCTCGGGTCCCAGAAGTTCAGCTAGACAGTTATCAAAGCATTCTAAACACCTGTAAATAATTAAAATTGAATCCACATAGTCATTTTGTGATTCAAAATAAAAATTAAGAGGAGATAGAACTCAACAGGAGATAGAAGAGAAGAAGGGCAGCAATTCTAGGAACAGAAAAAGGACCACGTTCTGGAAGGTAGGATGTGCAGAGTAGAGAATCCAAGGCGATATATGGAAAGATAGACTAGGGGAAGGGGTTGTGTCCTGACAAATGGTAGAGCAGCAGAGCACAAAATCGGAATGTTTAGAAGTCTGCTCCACTGAGGGACATTGCTCCAGAGGCTAAGCAGGGGTGGACCCCTCATGGGGACAGTGTGGTCTCAGGACCCATGGGGTCACAGAAAGACCAGGGGTGTCTGAGTGTGGCAGAGTTGCCAGGTATCAGAGCAGGGAAGCCAGCTATAGAGACGGAGCTGTGGAGGGACTCTCAGCTTAGGGTTACCTTAAACCATGATCAGAGGCACAGTTGGGGCACTGATCTTCAAGCAGGGACCCCACAGTGGCAGATCCGGGGAGACTCACCTTCCCCCCTGGTAGGGAGCATCGTGGGAGCATGGCAGGAATCTGCTGGGTTTGGTGACTCCACATGGGGCTGTGAGCCAGTGATAGAAGCGATTGGTCACAGGCCAGGTGAGCACAGAGCGTGGATGGAGACCAGGGAGACAGGAGGGATTGACTGCTTTTCTCTGAGGATGCACTGATGAGTGGGGCCCTGAGCTCTTGGCTCCCCCAGGCTGGAGACTGGGAGGCTGACATCTTCATTCCCAACCTCCAGAGCTCTATGGAAAACGCTCAGGGAACAAAAGCTTCCGAGAGTGAACGTGAGCAGATTTACTTAGCCTGGTCCCTGGTAAGGGTGGCGCAATTCCACCTCGGGCAAAGACTTTTGAGAATCACTGCAACGGGCCCCTCCTGCGGAAGATCAGCAAGAACATCCAGCCAAGACCAGGTTCACTGATCAATGAGAACTGCAAAACTTCAGAGCTAGGGAAACACAGCACGTAGAATTCATGGCTTTTCCCCCATGATTCTTTAGTTTTTCTAAGTTAAATTTTTAAAATTTTATTTTTTTCTTATTCTATTTTAAAATTTTTCCTTTTTCTATTTTAACGGTTTTTAACTATTTTATCTTATCAATACCTTTTAAAAAATATTTTAAAATTTTCATTGTTATAGTCATATTCTATCCCTTCATTGTATTTAATCCTATTTTTTGTATACATATAGGTTATTCTTTCTTTTAAAATTTTGAGATACAGTTTCTTCTAACAGATCAAAATATACCCTAAATCTAAGACATGGCATTGTTGTAGTCTCCAGTCTGATCACATTCTTTCCTTTCTTTTTCTTTTTTCAACCAACTTCTTATCTTATCAATTCCTTTTTAAGAATCCTTTAAAATTTTCATCTTTACAGTCATATTCCATATCTTCATTGTGTTTACCCATATATATATGTGTGTGTGTGTGTGTGTGTGTGTGTGTGAGTGTATGTATGTGTGTGTGTGTATATATATATATAAAATTTTGTTTTCTCTCTTTAAAATTTGGGGAGGCAGTTTCTTCTAACAGATCGAAATACACCCAAAAATCAAGTATGTGGCCCTATTCTACTAATCACTCACCAGTCATATATGTGTGTGTATATATATATTATATATATATATATATATATATATATATATATATATATATATAATTTTTTCCCTCCTTTCTTCTCCCCCTGGTTTCAGGTCTCTTCTGATTTGCTTAGTGTATATTTTCCTGGGGTCGTAGCTACCCTAATTTTAATATTTTGTTCTCTCATTCATCTATTCTTATCTGGATAAAGTGACAAGGCAGAAAAACTCACCTAAAAAAGAAAGAACAAGAGGCAGTACTGATGGCTAGGGACCTAATCAATATAGACATTAGTAAGATGTCAGAACCAGAGTTCAGAATGATGATGATCAATGTGCTAGCTGGGCTCAAAAAAAATCATGGAAGAAAGAATCTCATTCTGGAGAAATAAAATCCCTGTCTGGAGAAATAAAAGAACTAAGTTGAACTCAAACAAGCTATTAATGAGGTGCAATAAAAAATGGAGGCTCTTACTACTAGGATAAATGTGGCAGAAGAGAGAATTAGTGATATAGAAGACCAAATGATGGATAATAAAGAATAGAGAAGCAGAGAAAAAGAGAGATAAACAACTATTGGACCACGAGGGGAGAATTTGAAAGATAAGTGATACCATAAGATGAAACAATATTAGAATAATTGGGATCCCAGAAGAAGAAGAAAGAGAGAGAGGGGCAGAAGGTATATTGGAGCAAATAATAGCAGAGAAGTTCCCAAACTTGGGGAAGGGAATAAGCATCAAAATCCAGGAGGAACAGAGAATTCCCCCCTCAAATTCCATAAAAATAGGTCTATAACCCACCATCTAATAGTAAAACTTACAAGTCTCAGTGATAAAAAGAAAATCCTGAAAGAAGCTCTGCACAAGAGGTCTGTAACATACAACAGTAGAAATATTAGATAGGGAGCAGACCTATCCACAGAGACCTGGCAGGCCAGAAAGGACTGACATGATATATTCAGAGCACTAAATGAGAAAAATATGCAGTCAAGAATATTATATCCAGCTACATTGTCATTGAAAATAGAAGGAGAGATAAAAAGCTTCCAGGACAAACAAAAACTGAATTTTTAAACACCAAACCAGCCCTATGGGAAATAGTGAAAGGGGTCCTCTAAGCCAAGAGAGAGCTGAAAAGTAACAGACCAGAAAGGAACAGAGACAATACACAGTAGCAGTCACCTTACAGGCAATACAATGGCACTAAATTCATATCTTTCAATAGTTACCCTGAATGAAAATGGGCTAAATGCCCCAATCAAAAGACATAGTATATCAGAATGCGTAAAAAAACAAGACCCATCGATATGCTGTCTGCAAGAACTCGTTTTAGATCCAAAGACACCTCCATATTTAAAGTGAGAGGGTGGAAAACAATTTACCATGCTAATAGATATCAAAAGAAAGCTGGGGTGGCAATCCTTATATCAGATAAATTTGATTTTCAGTCAATAAGAGATGAGGAAGGACACTATATCATACTTAAAGGGTCTGTCCAACAAGAAGTTCTAACAATTTTAAATATCTATGCCCCTAACGTGGGATCAGCCAATTATATAAACCAGTTAATAACAAAATCAAAGAAACACATTAACAATAATACAATAATAGTAGGGGACTTTAACACCCACTTACTAAAATGGATAGATAATAAAGCAAAAGATCAACAAGGAAATAAAGGCTTTAAATGACACACTGGACCAGATAGACATCACAGATATATTCAGAACATTCTATCCCAAAGCAAGAGAATACACATTCTTCTCTAGTACACATGGAACATTCTCCAGAATAGATACTATCCTGGGCCACAAATCAGGTCTTGACTGGTCCCAAAAGATTTGGATCATTCCCTGCATATTTTCAGACCACAGTGCCTTGAAACTAGAACTCTACCACAAGCTGGAAAGAATTCAAATACATGGAGGCTAAAGAGCATCCTACTAAAGAATGAATGGGTCAACCAGGAAGTTAAAGAACAATTTAAAAATTCATGAAAACACAACTGTTCAAAATCTTTGAAACACAGCAAAGGCTTTCCTAAGAGGAAAGTATATAGCAATACAAGCCTTTCTCAAGAAACAAGAAAGCTCTCAAATACACAACCTAACCCTATACCTAAAGGAGCTGGAGAAAGAACAGCAAAGAAAACCTAAACGCAGCAGGAGAAGAGAAATTATAAAGATGAGAGCAGAAGTCAATAAAATAGAAACCAAAAGAATAGTAGAACAAATCAATGAAAGTAGGAGCTGGTTCTTTGAAAGAATTATTAAGATTGATAAATCCCTAGGCAGACTTATCAAAAAGAAAGAGAAATGACCCAAATTAATAAAATCATGAATGAAAGAGGAGAGATCACAACCAATACCAAAGAAATACAAACAATTATAAGAACATACTATGAGCAACTATACACCAGCAAATTTGACAATCTGAAGGAAATGGATGCATTCCCAGAGACATATAAACTACCAAAACTGAACCAGGAAGAAATAGAAAACCTGAACAGATCCATAGCCAATAAGAGATTGAAGCAGTCATCAAAAATCTCCCAATAAACAAGAGATGAGGACCAGACAGCATCCCAGGAGAATTTTACCAAACTTTTAAAGAAGAATTAATACCTATCATCCTGAAACTGTTCTATAAAAATAGAAATGGAAGGAAAACTTCCAAACTCATTTTATGAGGCCACTATACCTTGATCCCAAAACCAGACAAAGACCCTATCAAAAAGGAGAATCACAGACCAATATCCTTGATGAACACAGATGCAAAAATTCTCACCAAAATACTAGCCAATAGGATCCAGTAGTACATTAAAAGGATTATTCACCAAGGCCAAGTGGGATTTATTCCTGGGCTGCAGGGTTGGTTCAACAACTGCAAATCAATCAATGTGATACAATACATTAGAAAAGAAAGAACAAGAACCATATGATACTCTCAATAGATGCTGAAAAAGCATTTGACAAAGTATCCCTTCGTGATCAAAACTCTTCATAGTGTAGGGAAGAAGGGTATATACCCCAATATCATCAACGCCATCTATGAAAAATCCACAGTGACTATCATTCTCAATGGGGAAAAACTGAGGGACTTTCCCTTAAGGTCAGGAACTTAGTAGGGCTGTCCACTATAACCACTGCTATTCACCATAGTACCAGGAATCCTAGCCTCAGCAATCAGACAACAAATAGAAATAAAAGGCATCCAAATTGGCAAAGAAGAAGTCAAACTTTGCAGATGATATGACACTTTATGTGGAAAACCCAAAAGACTGCTAGAACTCACACAGAAATTCAGTAAAGTGTCAGGATATAAAATCAATGCAAAGAAATCAGTAGGATTTCTATACACCAACAGCAAGACAGAAGAAAGAGAAATTGAGGAGTCTATTCCATTTACTTTTGCACCCCCAAACCATAAGATACCTAGGAATAAACCTAACCAAAGAGGCAAAGAATCCATACTCAGAAAACTATGAAGTACTCATGAAAGAAATTGAGGAAGACACAAAGAAGTGGAAACACATCCTATGCTCATGGATTGGAAGAACAAATATTGTGAAAGTGTCTATGCTACTGAAAGCAATCTACACATTTAATGCAATCCATATCAAAATACCATTAATTTTTTTTAAAGAAATGAAACAAATAATCCTAAAATTTATATGGAACTAGAAAAGAGCCCGAGTAGCCAGAGGAATGTTGAAAAAGGAAACCAAGGTTGACGGCATCCCAATTCCAGACCTCAAGCTCTATTACAAAGCTGTACTCATCAGGACAGTATGGTACTGGCACAAAAACAGACACATAGATCAGTGGAACAGAATAGAGAGCCCAGAAATGGACTCTCAACTCTATGGCCAACTAATCTTCAACAAAGCAGGAAACAATGTCCAGTGGAAAAAAGACAGTCTCTTCAACAAACGGTGTTGGGAAAATTGGATAGCCACATGCAGAAGAATGAAGCTGGACCATTTCCTTACACCACACACAAAAATAGACTCTAAATGGATGAAAGACCTGCATTTGAGACAGGAATCCATCAAAATCCTTGAGGAGAACACAGACAGCAACTCTTCGACCTCAGCTTCAGCAACTTCTTCCTAGAAACATTGCCAAAGGCAAGGTAAGCAAGGGCAAAAATGAACTATTGGGACTTCATCAAGATCAAATGCTTTTACACAGCAAAGGAAACAGTCAACAAAACCAAAAGACAACCAACAGAATTGGAGAAGATATTTGCAAATGACGTATCAGTTAAAGGGCTAGTATTCAAAATCTATAAAGAACTTATCAAACTCAACACCCAAAAAACAAACAATCCAATCAAGGAATGGGCAGGAGACATGAACAGACATTTCTGCAAAGAAGACATCCAAATGGCCAACAGACACATGAAAAAGTGCTGAACATTCACAGCATCAGGGAAATACAAATCAAAACCACAGTGTGACACCACCTCACACCAGTCAGAATGGCTAAAATTAACAAGTCAGGAAACGACAGATGTTGGCAAGGATGCAGAGAAAGGGGAAGCCTCCTACCCTGTTGGCGGGAATGCAAGCTGAAGCAGCCACTCTGGAAAACAGTATGGATGTTCCTCAAAAAAGCTGAAAATAGGGCTACCCTATGACCTGGCAATTGCAATACTGGATATTTATGCTAAAGATACAAATGTAATGATCCAACGGGACACATGCACCTGAATGTATAGCGGCAATGTCCACAATAGCCAAACTATGGATAGAACCAGCAGTCCATGAATAGATGATTGGATAAAGAAGATATGGTATATATATACAGTGGAATACTATGCAGCCATCAAAAAAACCAAAAATCTTCCTTTTTGCATCGATGTGGATGGAATTAGAGGGTAAAATAAGTCAATCAGAGAAGGACAATTATCACATAATCTCTCTGATATGAGGAATTTGAGAGGCAGGGCAGGGGTCGTGTAGGGTAGGGAGCTAAAAAAATGAAACAAGATGGGAGTGGGAAGGAAGACAAATCATAAGAGACTCTTTTTTTTTTTTTTAAAGATTTTATTTATTTATTTGACACAGAGAGAGAGAGATCACAAGTAGGCAGAGAGGCAGGCTCCCTGCTGAGCAGAGAGACTGATGCGGGGCTCAATCCCAGGACCCTGAGATCATGACCTGAGCCGAAGGCAGAGACTTAACCCACTGAGCCACCCAGGCACCTAGAGACTCTTAATCTCAGGAAAAAAACTGAGGGTTGCTGGGGTTGTGGGGGGAGGGATAGGGTGGACATTGGGGAGGGTATGTGCTATGGTGAGTGCTGTGAATTGTGTAAGACTGATGAATCAAAGACATGTACCTCTGGGGCAAATAATACATTATATGTTAATAAAAATATTATTATCATTTATTATAACACTAAGAGGAACGAAATATTAGGTTTAAACCTAGCAAAGTATGTCCAGGATCTACATATAGAAAGCTATAAAACTCAGATGAAGAAACCATCTAGAGGTCTAAATAAATGAAGAGATATTTTGTTTCCTGGGTTGAAGACTCGTTATTATTAAGATGTCAATTCTTTCCCAGTTGATCCCAACCAAAATTGCAACAAAAAAGGGGCACCTGGTTATCTCAGTCAGTTAAGCACCAAGTCTTGATTTTGGCTCAAGTTGTGGTATTAGGGTTGTGAGATTGAGCCCCGCATCAGGCTCCGACCAGAGAGCAGAGCCTGTGTAAGATTCTCTCTCCCTTCCTCTGCCCCTCACATGCTTGCTCTCTCTCTTTCTCTTTCAAAATAAATAAAATAAAATAAAATAAAAAACAGGCACATATACTATAGTCAACTCATCTTTGTCAAAGAAGCAAAGGCAATTCAAAGGAGAAAGGATAGTCTTTTCAACAAATGGTGGTGGAATAACTGGACACCCACATGCAAAAAATAAACATTGACATAGACCTTATCTTTTCATTTTTCCTCTCAAAATGGATTATAGGCATAAATGTAAGACGTAAAACTATAAAACTTCTAGAAGAAAGAAAAGAAAGCAAATAAATCCACCCACAATGACAGAGGTATGTCCAAAGGACACAGGAGTCAAATGAAAGTGTTCCTAGTTGTCAAAGCAGGAACAATTTGAACAATGAAATAAATAAAGTAGTATACACCCAAAGCATAAAATATCTGTGAATAGCACCTGGGTGGCTCCATCAGTTAAGTGGCCAAATCTTGATTTTGGTTTAGCTCAGGATCTCAGGGTTGTGAGATCTTGCCGGGGGTTGGGCTCCATGTTCAGTTGGGGTGTCTGCTTCTCCCTCTCCCTTTGCCCCTCCCCCTGTTCATGTTCTTTCTCTGAAATAAATAAATACACCTTTAAAAAAATCTGTGATAATCAGATTTTTTAAATCAATAGTCCCTATTAATATTAAATAAAGAATTAAATAAATAAATGAGAGAGAAGACAAATCTTCTGTGCTGAATTCCAAATAATATATCCAGATACTCTGCCCTGCAGAAAGTAGAGCATAGGGATGCCTGGGTGGCTCTGCCAGTTGATCATCTGCCAGAGTCCTGGGATTGCATCCTGCATCAGGCTCCTTGCTCAAGGATGGAGCCTGCTTCTCCCTCTCTCTCTGCCACTCTCCCTGCTTATGCTCTCTCTCCCTCTCTCTGACAAATAAATAAAATCTTAAAAACAAAAAAAAGAAAGAGCGTAACTCTGTAAGTGTGGGCACACAGAGACTTCCTTCCAAAGGGTACAGAATACAAAAGGAAAAAGAAGAAACTTTATGGAGGAGAAATTTGACAACCACCACCTCAGCCAGGTGATCAAAGATCAAGGTCAATAGTGACGTTGGTAGCATGGACCCCTGATATGACACGTTCTCTCTGTGATTTTCCACACTAAAAGCCATAACCTCAGTCCAATCAAGAGAGAAACATTGGGGGTGCCTGGATGGCTCAGTGGGTTAAGGCCTCTGCCTTTGGCTCAGGTCATGATCCCAGGGATCAAGCCCCGCATCCGGCTTTCTGCTCGGCAGGGAGCCTGCTTCCTCATCTCCCTGTGCCTGCCTCTCTGCCTATTTGTGATCTCTGTCTGTCAAATAAATATATAAAATCTTTAAAAAAAAAAAAGAGAGAGAGAGAGAGAAACATCAGATTCCAATGGAGGGACATTCTATAAAATACTTCACCAAATACCCACCAAATTCTCCACACAGCTGTCAAGGTCATCAGAAAGAAGGAAGTGAGAACCTGTCAGTTAAGAGGAGACTAAGGAGACAGGCTAACTAAGTGTAATGTGTTATCCTGAAACAGGAAAAAGGACATGAAGTAAAAAGTAAGGAAATCTGATTAAATGATGGATTTAGTTAATAACATATTAACATTGGTTTGTTAATTGTAACAAATGTGCCTGACTAATATAAGATGTTAGTAACAGAGGAAACTGGATGCAGGGTGGATAGGAACTCTGGAATTATCTCATTTTTCCTGTAAACCTAAACTTGTTCTAAGATAAAGTTTGTTTAAAATTAGTAAATTTAAAAATCTTTAATTAAAAAATTAAAATTAAAATTAATAAGTTTAGGGGCACCTGGCTGGCCGGCTGGCTTAGTTGGTACGGCATGCTACTCTTGACCTCAGAGTTATGAGTTCAAACCTCACATTGGGCATGGGGCCTACTTAAAAAAAAAAAGATATTAAAATAGAACAAATTTAGTATTAGGTTAATATTGTTTTCCTATTAAAATTATCTCTCAGAAATAAAGTTTTTATCAATTAATGAACCAGAAGTCACAGAGGCTATAGAGTCTCATAAGTCGAATTTCATGGTTGAACAAGAACTCGTACCATGTCAGGTGCTATGAAAATATTTTAAAAATATATTTATTTTTCTTGCCTTTGTAAATAATGCACATTAAACATAACTTTTCTTGAATGACTCTATGCAATTAAAATAAATAACTACCAAAAAAGCAAAAAGCAAAACACCAAAAACACCCACTTGCCTGAACTTCCCAAAGTCTCAGACTCAATTGGAAACAGATTCATTACTGTCTGTTATGGGCTAGATACTGTGCAAGCAGGTGGGCATGACACAGGTCAATACATTGAACTGTCTGAGAACTCACACACAGTCTAGTGAGAGGTGGTGTCAGCTCTCAGGTCCTGCAACAGTCATTCCCGTGTTTTGCATGAAGTCCCAAACCCATTCTAGTCTTTACCTCTCTCCTAAATTCCAACGTTTTGTTTCCAAATCATGGACGTTTTCCACAAAATGTCATTTGAGTTTTGATAACAACCTAGCTTCTTCCCTGGACTCCTTTACGGTGGCCCCATGCCTCACCGACCTGCTCTTTGGAACCATTCTATTTCATTCCATCCTCTCTCATGAACTATACTCCCCTCCCTCCGGCTTAATCAGTCATCACATCCCAGAAATTCTTCCTTTCTAGTGTCACAAATCTCATTTTTTTAAGATTTTATTTTTTTAAAGTAATCTACAACCCAATGTGGGGTTTGAACTCACAACCCTGAGATCAAAAGTCACAACTGAACCAGCCAGGTGCCCCTCACAAATCTCACTTGAAAAAAAAAATTCTCTACCCACCTAACGTAAGGCTGCTGGTATTATACTTCATATCTAGTTATTTAACATTTTTAAAACACATGGGTTTAAAGGAAATAGCTTCCCAATTGACCCTTGGAATGTGAGTGGAAGAGATACACTTCATTTGTTGTAAGATAAGTAAACAAACCCTTCTTAAACTCACTCATTTAGGGAGTTAAGTCCAAAATCTCTGGACTGGATTCAAGGTTATTTATTTTGAAACAATCTGGCTGTCACCTTGCTTCTCACAGTGCTCCTGGTGTCTTGCCTTAATTCTGCTGAGTGATTTCCTCCTCCCCTTGCTCTGGATTTTGCTAACGTTCTTACTGCTTCACTTCTATCTCTAGGTTTGATGCCTAGGTTTTAGTTGCTTCTTTGACTTTCAACCCATCACCGTATCTCTTAGCTCAGAGTTAAACTCGTTTCTCTTAGTTTGGTCAAGTTGGGGAGACAAGTATTTTGAATTACTCTAATAACCTTAGAGCTGCTCCTAAAAATAACTTCTTCGGGAAGTAGTGGCAGATCATGTTCCTGGGACCTACCTCATTCTTTGGTTTTGGTCTCCCCCAAATCAGGTGTCAGACCTTGTTCTTCCTCAAGTTATGTGGCAGTTTTGTCATTTTGGCTATAGAGCCACCATGTTTGTCTCAGATGCCAGCTTGGAACCATGAACTTACCTATTGGTGCTACGGCTGGTGCTGCAAGCACAAAATAGACCTGAAATCCGTAATAGTTCAAGTACATGGCTTGTTTCTTGCCCACGTGACACTTCTTCTGCAGAAGAAACTATTGGCTGGTGGGAAGGTGATGTCCAAGCAGTGATTCCAGGATGTGGGTCTGTTTGTATTGTGATTCCACCATCCCCTTGGATGCTTGTCATCATCTGTCACCAGCTAATGGGTGGGGAAAGAGACCCTGAAGGAGGCACCTGGCCTAAAGTGAAGTGTCTCTCTTCCACTCATGTTCTAGTTGGTCACATAGCTACAGATATCTGCAGGAAAGGCTGGGAAATGTGGTCTAGCATGTGTCCAGGAAGAGGAGAAGAGATTTTGTTAAATAGCTTGTATTTTCCCTAAGGAAGACAACCTCAAGTTGCATCTGGTCATTGCAATGTTTTCCAAGTCCCATTTCTCTGCTGATGCTCTCTCCTTTCCATCATGTTCAGTGACCTGGAACTTAAAGACAAGTTACCTACTTCCCAACCTCCACCAAATATACAACATAGAGCAGGAAGTGGCTAACTACAATTAAAAAAGGGGAAAGCATGAGAAAAGGGGAAGAATGAAAAACATAACAGCAGTCAGGGATTCACAGTGGGGAAAACCCTTACTTCCTTCTTAACAGAAAGAGGGAGAGAGGGGAGTCAGAGGGAGAGAGAGAATCACAAGCAGGCTCCATGCCCAGTGCAGAGCCCAACATGGGCCTTGATCTCACAACCCTGAGATCATGACCTGAGCTAAAATGGAGAGTCAGACGCTTAACTGACTGAGCCCCCCAGGTGTCCCAGCAGAGTTTGCATTTACTCTGGATCTGTTCTCGAAGAGAAGCTCCCGTATCCATTATTCTCCGTGGCCTACTGCTCTGATCTCTGGGAAGCTTTACGTGGGACGGCTTCATCTGAAACAGGCATTGAAAACTGTTTCCTTCCTGGGGGTTATAGCTTGCTTTGTGAGCATGCACGTTTCCCCGAGGTTGCTCAGAAATGAGGCAACACTTTATTTATTTTTAAAGATTTTATTTATTTTGGAGAAAGAAGGTGAGTGGGAGGGAAAGGGAGACAGAATTTAAAGCAGACTTTGTGCTGAGTGCAGAGCCTGATGCAGGGCTCGATCCCACGACCCAAGATCATGGCCTAAGCCGAAACCAAGAGTTGGCCACTTAACCAACTGTGCCACCCAGGCATCCCAAGAGGCAACACTTTATTTATTTATTTGTTTTTAAAAGGGTTTTATTTATTTATTTGACAGAGAGAGAGAGAGAGAGATCACAAGTGGGCAGAGAGGCAGGCAGGGCGGGGGGGGGGGAGCAGGCTCTCTGCTGAGCAGCGAGCACGATGTGGGGCTCGATCCCAGGACCCTGAGTTCATGACCTGAGCCGAAGGCAGAGGCTTAACCCACTGAGCCATCCGTGCGCCCCACAAGAGGCAACACTTTAAATAAATTCTGATATTTACCATATGGTGAGTCCCTTTGTTCAGCTGTGCTGTCTTGATGGGCCTTTCTTACCGAAGACCCCCATTAAGGGGGTTCATATGTGGGGTTCAGAAGCAGGAGATTTTTCAAGCCCCTCAGGCACTTAATCTCTGGCTCTCTCCATTCCCTTCAATCTTTTCAGGAAAACCATTTATTTCCTGCCTGAGGTTATTTGTATCCTTGTAGTATTTTTCAGCAGAAAACATCTCGCATACGCCATTACTCTGCCTTTTTTATTTCTCCTGAATTATGGGTTTGCAGTCATACCGACCGCCTTTCAAGTATAACAGGCAACTGTCTAATCAAATGTTTTGCCTCTGCGTGACATGGGTTATGGTCGTCAGCCTGTTGTAGCCATTCCCTCACTGCAGGCTGCTTGGCTGCTAAAGCCAATGTCATGTACCATGAACACTCGTTCTCACAGAACCCCCTGCAAGATCCCAATATTTGTTTTGGCTTCGATTGTTTGTAGTAACAAGTGGACTCTAAAATGGGTAATGGCTCAAATACAATAGAAGTTTTTCTTCTCGTTTATGTTAAAATCGCAAGGCAAACACAGCTGGTTGTCTCTTTCCTGTGAAGTGACTCAGTGACCCAGAATCTTTGCAACCGGTGGCTCTGCCGTGTCCTTGGCTTTCGTTTTCCTCTGTATCCAGCCAGTGGGAAGTGAAAGGAGGCATGGAAAAGGCACATTTATTTCTTAAAAAGCCTCTTCAAAATTGATGTGCGTCATGTCTGCTCATATTCCACTAGCTAGAACTCAGTCATATGGGCATTCCTAAGGGAGGCCAAGAAACATAGAGGATACAAGAAAGGAAAACATGGATTTTGGTAAAGAGTGGGCAGTTTCTATCACAGAGTGAAAGGATGGCTTGGAAAATTTTCCCATAGATATGTTTTCCTTATGTCAACTTAGTATATGCCTTCATTTTCCCCCTCTAATTAATATAAGTGTATGAAATTCTTACATCACTTGTCCCCGTTTATTTGGCATTTAATTACATAGAAACATTTAGTGCATTATTGTTATAATTGATTAAAAAGTACTAAACAATTTTTCATATATTTACTGAGAACTTTAATTTTTAAATTGAGAATTACTTTATTTTCAAATGGGAAACATCATGGAATATTTTGAAAATCTACGGAAAAAAACCCTGATTTAAATATTTTGCATACTGGAGATCAAAGGTTACAATCAATTTGCAATGAAAACAATCGAGTATATATTATGTACATATATAGAATATGGTATGATGAATAACTACCTACCTAAATCCCTCCACAACAATAAAAACATAAGTTAATGATTTTCTAGTTAGAATGCAGGTGTGTGTATTTTCTGCTGGAATTTCACTTTATATCAATTGCAATTCTGTGACAGACAATCACCTTTTTTTGGAGTAAATGCATAAGCAAGTCTATTATTTTGCTTCTTTAACCTTAAACGTCTTAATAGTGGCAACTTAACCTTTTTGGGGCGGTGGGGGGAGGGATGAATTCAGCAGCAAATACTGGGAAGGGATACAATTTCCTTAAACTTAGTTGGAGATTAAATTATGAACCCATTTATTTTAAGCAAAATTGTTTCACATTTTGTGTTTCAGTAGAGGTAGCCCTACTGAAATTTAATTTTAATTAAAAGAATTAAACCAGAGAAATCAAGCATTGGTGTTTTACTCTTTAAAAAAGTTAACTAAAGAAGGCTTCTGGTTAACTTATGGAACTGAAGATTCAAAGACAATCAGAGATTAGATAGTATAGTAGCAACTTTAATTTCTGTCAATTTTAGAGCACCAAAAGTTGAAATTCTTTTCAATATGGAAAACAGTACTTGTAAAGTCTGTTTTTAAAATTTTTTGTTGTTGGACATAAAGTGGACAGGGAAATAAAATATGAAAAATATATCTAAACTCAAGGTCTTTGGGAAATAATATTATAAATGCCTAATAAAGAAGGATTGGAAATCAACAAACTGCTATTACCAAATACAGAATGATTTTGTTAAGTAGAATGACGATACCGATATGAATTAGGACACGTTCCCAGTAAGCTAGGTAACTGGGTACACGTAGGCTTGTTCCAGCTTGAGATGCTGAAATCACTGTGAAGCTAGTTTCCTTCTTGACTTATTTGTGAACTTTAAAGGCAATGATTTTAAAATGTTTAAATTTGCTGTAGTCTGTTTTCTTTGGAGGTCACATTTGACTTAGAATTAAAGAAAATAAAATGACCCAAACATTGTGATAGCAATATTGTACAGCATGCTGAAACGCAATCCTTTTAAACCTGACATCTTAACAACATTTGCATGTCTCAAGCCAATATTTGCTTATGCAATCGACATTATTTTGGGCAATGAACATATCTACACTTGTCAAGGATAAGAATTTGGGTTGATTTTTGTGTATCCTCATCTGAGAAGATGGAGGCTTACCCATTCCAAGTGAATGCTAAAGCGTGAGGAGATTTTTGACAGAAAGGTGAAGAAAAGAAAACTTTTAACTCACACAAAAATTTATTCTCTGGAAAATCAAACTGCCATTAAAATCTCCTTGGATTAATAATTTTAACAGTTCTTATATTGTTTACAGAGAGGTCAGCGATTTTTTACGTAGTACAATTATACAAAAGGAAAAATGCACCGAGACAATCGGTGTATAGATAGTAGAAAAGTAGATAGGAGAATAAAATGCCACATATAGCACATTTTCAATTACATGAAAATGATTAGATATATGCTCATTCTATAAAATGTGTCATTTCACACACGCATCTGTTTATATTTTTGACCCCAAACGCAAATGAATATGTGATGATAGTACAACACTGTTGATAAACATAAAGACATTTATATATATTAATAAGATCCATTAATGGTGTAGAGTCACTAGAAAATATGTTGGAGACAATTGAAGACCAAGGGAAGTGTTAATCAGCAGTGCATTTTCTTCAGGTTGTTTAACAGAGTTTTGCTCACAGAGCATTTAAACTTCATCACACTGTTATATCCATTATTAGAAAAATAAGTAAGAAAGCTCTGTAGAAACTATACTATTAAGGAAGTCTCTTTGCCTCCCAAAAAAAAAAAAAAAAAAAAAAGAAAAGAAAAGAAAAGAAAGAAGAAAATAGGAAGAAAGGAAAGAAGCAAAGTAAGGGGATATTCAACATAAGATTCCACTAATTGAGTTTTCCATAAAAATTACATTATTTTGAGAAATAAAACACAATGCAAGAATATTGAGCAGTGGTGAGCATCATGAGTTTTAGAAAAAGAATAGATCTTAACATTTATCAAGAACCTTAAAGCTCATACAATAATTGGTTCTTTCTCAAGACTAACTGAACTGAAAAGGAACATTGATAACACTTTCTTGTTTCAAAATTCTAATAAAAACCCAGCCAAAGTCTGGCTGTCCTCTCTACTACAGTTTTAAAGATTCCTCAAAATTGTTGCCACTATATTTTCACCACAAAAACAGAAATCATCTAATTAAAATTATGCAGAAACATTATAAATTAATTTTATAATGCAAGCTACTACTGGAAACTTTCTCAAGTAAATTTAAAGTAATATTTATAATTGCAAAATACTGTTAGAAGTGTCACCATTATATTCTAGCTGTGCTTCAAGTAATTGTTTAAATATACTTAAGTACTAAGCGAGCTGATTTATAGGCAAAAGCTACCCTGGTTTCCTCTCACAAAACAAATGTGAAATAATCACAGAATGTTGTAAATGTTCTCAGTATTTGTCCAGAAGGACCGCCCCAAAGAAAAACAAACGCCATCTGCCCCCTCTCTTCCAACAAGCCTTCCTATGACTCTATGGTCTTTACTTCAGTTTCCCTTTTCTGAAATCCTGCCCAGTTAGGTCAACATCTGACATTTTTAAAACCATTGCTTTTTAAGACTTCCTCACAAAATTAAAAAAGAAAGAAAGAAAGAAAGGATGTATAAGTGAGAGGGAGAAGATACCCAAAAGGAGGGAATTTAGGATAGGACGTAACGTCCTAAAATCTCACTTCTGGGAAGTTGGTTTCTACTCCGTTATTACTAGAATCATCTGTAGGTATTTGGGTTACGGTCCCATGCCAGGGCTCTAAGATACTGTTCCATTAGGCTTTCGGGGTTCTTTCTTCCTATTGGTGCTCATGTAAGTACTCCCATCTGCCTTAGTGAAGGTTAGGAAAAGGATCACTGCGGAGGACCTACCCCCAGGGTAGAAAAGGTTTGGTTGTTACTGGAAACATACGTGCGGAGGAGGTGAGCACACTCAGAAACTGACAGATGAAGGGCTGGTAAGAGGCTCACAACCACCCCCCTCCAGCCAGATGTGAGGCAAGACAATCAAGTCTCAGTGATGTGGGGAAATTCCTACTTTCTCATTAAGCAAAATAGTTGCATTTAATATTAACTGCACTGGATGTTAACTAGCTAGAATTTAAATAAAAATTTTAAGAAAAAAATAATATTATCTCCTTAGATTTATGGAAATAAGCATTCTAGCAATATCTGAATATAGAAACAAACTTCAGAAAATTATTTTTTCAGTGTATAATGGAGTATTATAGTTCATCTATTGGGTATTCATTTTTAAAAACAATGTGTCAGGTGGGAGATCACATGTTAAAGGAATAAACAGAAAGGTAGTAAGGGTGTTCTTTTTAAAGCAGTCTTGAATATTTAAGAGACAAGCTCAAACATCAAATACTAGAATAGAATAATTAGAATAATAAAGAAAATTAGAATTAGAATAATAAAGAAAAAGGTGAAGAAGGAAAGTAAACTAATAGGACAATGGAAGATACAGACTGACAAACTGACATGGAAATAATATCAAATATCTTGCAAAACGACTGCCACAGCGGTGACTTTGTTTGCAGTTATTTAGGAATTTTTATGTGCTAAGGGTTGAGATTCTATAATAAAATTATGCCAAACTTTCGTTAGATTCATACTCGTTTCCTTCTCCGCTCCCAACCCACACAACATTCCCAGTAGCGGAGGGAAGCACAATGATGATCACCAGAGTGACCAAGACCTCCAGTGAGTAACGAGGACCATGCTTTGCTCCCTCTAGTGGTGGGGAAAACCCCACTGGTCCTCCCACTGGTCCATGTGATGAAGGGGGGAAAAAAAGTCGGGGTCTCACTTTTCAATAGATATCATTCGGCTTTGATGAACTCTGGTATTTGGTGTGAGTGTGCATGGATGCAAATGGGCAAAAGGGCAGGGAGGAAGAGAGAAGAAAGGATTGTAAAGAGAAACGTATCTGTCTACATAGGGACAAAAAAGAGCAAGCAAGACTCCTTTTTGATATGGGGCTCATAATCCCAGTCCATCACACACTTTCACATTAAACTTGCATCAACCAGGTCTCGGGTTATAACCAGACCAAACACAACGATATAGCAGCAGTTGTTCCAAAATAGCCAGTTCCACACCAGATCACTCCCAGTATTCAAATAACCACCCTTTTCAGTGGGTTAATCACAGATCTTTGTCGGGGGGAGAAAGATGTTTCCAAACGTAAAATCTATCAATGCGAAGTATTCCATGAGAGGACGTATGTCTACATTTTAAATGAGGGGAGACGGAAACCCCAATGAACTCCACACATTAAATAAGAATATTTATTCTTAGAGAAAGAGGAAGGCCTGAGCCTGCTGTATTAATTTGCTCTTTGAAATAAAAGATCCTTAGTGCAGAAAGAAGCAAGGAAATAGAGACCAGAGAAGAGGGGATAGGAACGTGTGGCTAGCGAGGAAGCCAAGAATGAAGTTCATGTGATGAGTGTGAAGACAGAGAAGCCACAGACCACGATGCCCAAAGGCAACAAACTTACTATAACAGGAATGGAAAATGCCACCATCCGCAGCTGTCACTACAAACTTACCTACAGGGCAGCCCAACTCCACTGAGAATACAGACAGACAGACAGACACTCAGCGAATAGCTCCTCAGACTCTCTCTCTGACTCCTATTTATCACTGTAAGGACAGCTTACAGGGGGCTATGTGAGCCATAAACCAAAGCAATTTTCAGGAATTATAAGACCAACATAACAGTATTTATTATACCAGGGAACACTGAAAACGTTATGTTGGATGAGAATATACAGGAACTCATAATTAAATATCACTTTTAATTTTTTTTAACATTTTCCTTTTTAAGAAAGCACAAATAAAAGATCAATAGCACTAATGCCAGTCATAATCTCACTCTTATTTATCACTCTTATAAATTTAATCTATGGACACTGAAACAATGCTATCAGTATTGAGCTCAATATTCTATACTGGGGTATCTCACACAGAATCTCCTGGAAAGCTTAATAAAATGTAGATTTGTGGACTCCACTCCAGACCAAATGAAATAAACATCTCTGGAGGCGGGGCTTTGGAATACAAATTAAGTTCTCGAAATAATTCTTAAACACCATAGTTTGGGACATACTACATTTGCTTCAAATTTTGAAAATATATTCCTTGTGTCTGTTCTTTAAGATCCAACTCAAGGGTAACCTTCTCCAGGAAGGTTGTTCTGATCCCAAGTTGTACTCTACTAAATGCCTATCTTTCTTTGGCTGTCTTCCTACCTTAGAATGCAAGCTCCATGAGAGCAGAAAGACTTTGTCTCTCTCATACACTACCTCCGCGTCTGTAGCACTTGGAACAATACATGACACATAGGAGGTACCCTTATAAATATATAAAATAAAGGAATAAATAAATCCATGCATTACATAAGAGTCATAAAATTAGGATCTATATAACAGTATTATTGACTTCTTCTATAAGAAATTTAGTTTGATTCTGTACTTATTATATGCCTACTATGAGTAAGGGTACATAAAGATAGCAAGACAAGGCATTTACTGCTATTAAGGAAGAAAGAAATACATGTAATCCAGTTAAACCTTAATAAAAGGTATGTAAGAAACATAAATTACAAGGAGAGCACAGAGGAAGACAGGGTCATTTCTCTCACCACTGAAAGGAGCAAGATACCTGCTAAAGGATACAAGATATGTCCTTCATAGAAAGGTGATCAGATACAATTAAAATACCTTGGATTCCCAAAAGTTGTAGACAGGGAGCAGAATAAATTGTTTAGCATATTTTCAGAATGTAAGTATAGGCTAAATTTGTAGAGTAAATTAGTCTCCAAGTCTCTGGAAATCAAAAGTCATCTACAGAGTATTACACAGAAGTACCACTTGTATCCTGGGGCAGGGAGGAAGGGAGATCTCTGATCTTATTTTCTTCTTTGTCTTGTTTCTCTTTCCCAAGCTCTGATTTTTCTTTCTCTTTTTCTAGTTCTGCCATCCCATTAAGGTGGGTGGAATTACTGATAAATAACAATGTTGTCCTGTTTTTCTTGCAACTGCTACAGACGGGTACAATTGCAATGTGTGTAGTATAGGTGTTAGAGTAATTTATACCTAGGTTCTAATCTTAGTTCTACTATTTACTTACTGGATGACCTTAGACAAGTCTGCTTAACCCCTATGCTGTAGTTTCTTCATCCATAAAATTTGTAAAGATTATTTGCTTCATAGCGTTATTGTTGAGAATCAAAATAATCAATTATTATGGTAGACCTTAATAAATTATAGCAGTTACCATCATTACTATTATACATTTTTTGTGGGCACAGATGATGTTTTAGAAGTTAATTTAAAAACTGTTTCATTGTGTATTTAACTTTCTGCTCAATATTGAGTTTGGCCGGTGGGGATAATGATGGCTACCTCCAGTGTAGGCTGGAGTGCAGGGTGAACTGGGGGGTGGTGAAAGGAGAAAAACAAGAAATAAAAACTTCTGGATGGTAACAATCAGTGTGAGATAATGTAATGACCATCGATGAGAAAAATCTCTACGAATCAGCCATCTAGTCCATGTAGGCAAATGGCAATGTCAGGCCAGTGGATGTTATTTCTTTTTATGTCAGGAAAAAAATTTGTTGGTGATTACTTTTCTTACTTCATCTGAAACTTCAAATAGCCTCTCAGTTCACTTGAAAAGCTGTGATCTCATTTGGTCTCCATATTCGTCTTAACACCCTCAATTCTATGACCTCTTATCCTTCGGATGCGGTCTTACCTTGCAATCATTGATTATGCTTCTGATTCACTTGCTAAGTAAATGAAAATAATGATGGTATATCAAGAAAATGATTTATCATGTAGCCCTGGGCATTGATTTGCATGAGGCTGGATGAAACCACCCTACCAGGCCCTACACTTAAACATGTGTGTACTAATCAAAGTAGCTTCAATATTTTCCTGGTTTTTCCTTTTTAAAATTGTAGTTTGATGGATTATTTTTGTCACTAAATACATTACAGAGAATTCACAGAATGCATAGTAAGAAGACAAATAAATGGATTTCACATGAAATGTGGACAGTACAGAAGACACGAGAGTATAGAAGAAAGCTTCTGAAAGGTAAGATGATATTTTACTAAACAAATTCTTTTCTGATTTGAAATACACGTTGTTTCCTGGGCAGTAATAAGCAACTACATTTTGCGGCTCATTTGGGAGACAGATAAAGCCTGTAATTCCAGGCTCAGGAGCTCCCATGAATGCCAGTCAATCGCTATATTCGGACTATCTTATTTTATTATAAAACTTAGGGGACTTTAAGAGAAGAACAAGAAAGTGGGCTGTCTTTCTCGAGTTTCTGAGACAGCACCTGCTGCCCACCGGTGGGCCCCTATTTGCTGCAAATTGCTGAGATATAGGATTTTGCCTTTATGATTTCATGCAAATTTAAGCACACAAAAGAGCAGTAGTACTATCTTGTACATTGGATTCAGTAGAGTGAAGCGGGTCTCTCGAGACCTATTTAATCTTTTTCTAAAAGAATAGACAAATTTTGGGGAGTAATTACTCTAAGTTGTATCAATCCACAAGATAAAAAGATACATATTTTGCTGTGTATGGAGGAGAATGGTAGCAAATAGCACCCAAAACCAAATATAATTTTTAGTAAATATATACAGGAGAAAAATAATCCATAAACTTGATAAATGGTTCTCTAGTTATCTGAAAAAGCCAGGGCACCTTCACCTTTACGTGTGTGTGTGCGCGTAGGCATGGGTGTGTATACAGATACACATACACATAAATTCATTATCATTGAGAACTTGGCAGCTGGGGTGGAGGTAGGGTCCTTCTTGAAAACCTTTAAATCTGTTGATTAATTTTTAAGCCATATTGGATTTGATATCTATACCAGATAACCTCATAATGATATACCAAAACACACACAGTTCTGGGCAGAGTCTGAAGAAAGCCAGATTTAGCAAATAACAGCGAGTTAGGTCTTTTCATCACCGAAGGAGAAAGCACTACATTGGTCTCATGATGTGACTATTGATTAGGCTTTGTTACAGCTACAAATAAGACTAACTCTTTCCATTAGGAAGATCCCAGTTCTTAGCAATGCAGTCAGTTGTTTCAAAGCCAGTAAAGACCCTTGCCTCAAATGCTTAAATCCAATTTCTCACTAAGGTCTACAACCCACCTTCAAATCTCTTTCCATACTGTTGCTGAAAATAATGCATATGAGATATTTCACTATTTGATGCACATTCTAGCTTTATAACTTAACTAATTTATAAAAAAAACTTGGAAAAAGCTCATTTGTGTAACAATAAAAGAATGGGTTTTTCTCTTTCATGTAACTCTGTAACATACGTTCTTAAACCTCATGTCACCCAATATAGCATCTGTAGGTTATCTTATAATTCGTGTATATGAGTGCATAGAGCTGCCATTTTTTAAACTAAAAAATATTAGTTCACGGTCTTTTTGGATTTCTTTTAAGGCCTTTCAGTAGAGCCAAGCCGAAGTAATAATGTCTATGCATGGTTTTGTTATCATGGTAATAACAAGTCCTTGCTTACAATAATATATAGTGCTTAGTTGGGACTAGGAATAATGGTATGCTGCTTTTTAGTAACTGGTAAATAGTATGTTTTTGTCTAGTTTAATTAGAAATTAGAAAGAGAAGAAAGAAAGTATTTTTCATATATATAAAACATTCTACTTAATAAAGTATATGCATAAAATTATATACTGGGTAAGAAGCAAAATTAAAAAGAAAACAGCTTATAATATTCCTGATTAATAAGAGTTCCTAAATATAAAAACAACAAATGAAAATGCCTTGCCATTTAAAAAAATTAGCACATTATACAACTTTTACATACTTCGGAGGAAATAAAGATCTTGTGACACTGTTCTGAGGAATCTTTACATTTATAAAAATCGAAGGCCTAATATTGCAAATACAACTTTCAAGCTGTATGAGCAAATGTAACTTACATGAAAGGCACAGGATGACGTCACGTTGAAGAACGGATCTGTAAGTTTCATAAAATCTAGTCACAGGTCACTAGAAATTTCATAAGGAATCTCAGAACTGTTTTTAACGTGATGTTTTGATTCAAACTGAGAACTGGAGAGTCTTTAGATCACAAGTACAAATTGAAGTAAGACTGAAGAAGATTTAGAGAGAACAGTTTCTTATCAGAACGCTACCTGCTTTATGCAGTGTTGGTCACTCCATTCTCAGAGCAGATAATTAACATTTTCTTTAACTTGAGCTGTTTTCAATTTTCAACAGCTTATCTATTATATTTTTTTAGTTGGTAAAAAATGTATCTTCACATTACTACAATTTTAAAGAGTCAATTGTTGAAAGAAATTTTAAAGTAAAGTCCTGCTCTATTAGCTTCCTACATTGGAATACAAGAATACAGGAAGTGCTTTCAACAGAAAGTTACGTGGTTCTACAGTACAACCTGTCTAAAAGACTTGCAAGGGACCAGTCCAGTGACTGGGTCTCTTTGGATCAGGCAAAAGCAGAGGCAAATGAAGAAATGAGCTTTTTTTAAAAAATAAATATTAAAAAAATTCCTTTATGAAAATGAACACTTGCTTGCACTTGAGATTGAGTGCCATTGAGAAGAACTGAGGCACAATGAAACTAAGTGCACAAAGGGAAAATATCTGAAATAAAACAATTTTCTATGTAATTGAAACCCTTTACCATTAGATGTGCCTCATGATTGAGCTGGACATGTACTTTTTCAGATTAAGAAACATTTCCAACACTAGGGATGAGCCAGTCAAAATATGTGTTTCCTGGTTAACATTTAGGGTAATCCTAAAAGTGTTGCGACTAAAAATTCTGATTTAAAGAAAAAAAAAATCACAGTTTTTATTATTTTTTTTTCCACGAAATTACTGACTCTTTTGCTAAAGTAAACTTAACTTCAAACCAAAAGCACGTTCTTAAAGCTCTGGAGGACTGTTAACAATGATGATGCAAGTGTCTTATTTCCCCAAGAAGCTCTACCAGAGACACATCGTTTCTTCATTGATGTCAGTGTTAGACGCTCTTTCCACAGACCTTAAAGCATTCGGGTAGAATGGTGAGGATGACACTTCAGAGAACAGCTCTTCTAATGGTGACTAGGTAAAAATAGCAATGCTGCAATCAGAGATAATGCTGCCTCAGATTGTAATTGCTCAGTTATCCTATTCATCATGACTCTAGTAACGCATGCCATCTACACACTTGCTGTCCTTTCGACTCTTTCATTTCAGTCCAGTGATTGAGCTCCTCTTCTCCAGAGCTATTGAGACCTAAAGAAATCCAGCCTATCATCTCTTTCCTTTTCATGCTGCGTTTGTTATACACAGACAGTATGAGTGTCACATCAGAAAGTTGAAATAGGGCCACTTGAAAAACAAAAGTTTCCTTGTATACTGGATTAGGCTGCCCTCTGCGGATGGAAGTCTTGCATTTGGACATCTCTTGACCCATGGAATTCAGGAGAGTTAATTTGACATATGTATCTACAGGAAAAAAAGAACAACATACCACAGATATCATTTGAAACAAACTCAAAACACCTTTCTTGTGACATCTGCTGAGAACACTGAGTCTTTATAAGGATATGGTGTATACCATGTTTAATGGAAATTCAATGAATTCCATTTTGATGTAGATGCTTATAAAATGTGACAAGGACAGAGAATGCAAATCTTTTGTGGGTCATAACATCTCAACCTCACTATTTCTACGTCATAGTTAGAATTTAAAGGTATACCTCATAATCCTTCCTCCACACCCTCCCACCCCCAATCCTTGACCTCCCACTACCACCCCTGCCCAACCCCATCCCCAATTAGCTTCACTAAGCAGGACATCATAGCATTAATAAACACTTAGCAAGCTCAATTAGCCACAACACTGTAAAGCATTCCACTGTGTTTTCAGAGAAAAAGAATAAACAAACAAATAGAAATGAAGGCAAATGGTAAAGAGGAAAAGAAGACAAGAATGCAAAGATGACATCAAAACAGCTTAGGATGAAATGTCAAAAAAATCTCTGCATGGATGTGGTTTTTAAATATATTTTAAAAACATCTGAAAGGGCTAAAATGAAGCCAAATGCATTAAGGGCTCAAAGTTTAGAAAATCAAGTAAAACTTTCTCCTGGTTTCATGCAAGAATACATTTAATGTGCTTTTTGGATCGTTAAAATAAATACTACAGGATTCTTTTTTGGCAGAATTTAATGAGAAATTTAAAGTATGGTATTCTTAACTGTTTTCATGAATTACAAAAAAAAATTGATGTGATGTTTAGTGTACAAAGTGAAACATAACAGTTCATTGCCTGATTATTTTGGAGATAAACCCTCTCTTCAAACATCTGTGTTTTCAGGTTCTTTAGACTCATGCAAATGATCTTCAGCACGGTGATCCATCATGTGTACTTCATATTAAAATTTCAATTAATTTTAATGAAAAATCGCAATATTTCTTATGAAATATCTATTGTATGAATCAAAATACAGTACATGAAAAATAAAACCTTTAATTTAAAAAGTTTTGCTTATTTTTACATACTCTGAATACCATCATCCATAATCAGAGATAAATTCTAAGTTAGTTTTATTTAAAGTACCACAGATAATAAATGTGCATTTTTTTTGGAAACCAACATGGTGGACAGCTTCACTGCTGGCAAGTTTTAGGGTATTTTGTTTTTGCATGAAAAGACAACATCCAATTAGCCTCTACAGGAACTCACCTCGGATTATATAAACCTGTCCACCTATCAAGTGTTTTAGACAACAGAACAGTCCATCTGACAACAGGGGGTGGAAAGCAGTAAAAGAAATAATGACCAGATGTCAATTGTTGGGTGAAAGAGGGTCAAAGGTTAGAATTAAAGAGGAAACACTGTTCACTGGAGTTGGAAGAACACAAAACTTTAGCATTTTAATTCAGGTAGAGGGGTTGAACAAAAGGGTTGTTGGGTAAATTTCATGGAATGCGAATTTTTAAGGTCATTGTGTAATCTTAAACAAAAATTACACTCTTTTAAAGGGGGAACATCTTTATAATGATATCCTCTTGGTCTAAAGCACATTGAACATAGAATCATGCAAATTATTAGACTATATAAAAGACTGAATAAAAGTCATTATAGAACTACTATTATGCTAAGTTTTGAAGTCTATCCATGCAATATTAAATATTTCAAATGCTTCTATTGCTTTCAATGTAATATAAAAAATTAAGTTAAACAAAACAAAATAGGACTATCAAAATTTTTGCTCTTGAATGTTCCCATGGTTTCTTTGGATTTTTCAGTTGATAACACAGTTCAAAGCCTAGAATTAGGCATATATGAAGGGTCACAATCTTATATAACATATACAGTATAAGACAGACTGATAAAACTGTATTCTATTTTCCTTTATAAATACTCCACTTCATACAATTAATTTTAATGTTAACTTATATTTACCTACTAGCTGCCTCCCAGCGAACACCATTAATCACCCTGATACTGAAGATCTGATTCTAAAATAATGGTAATTTCTCCAACTTGCTCTTTAACCTGAAAACACCTACTCTAAGCTGCGAATGCTAATCTCTCAACCCGTTTATTATCCACCCTGCCTCCACGCCCTCTCTTCATTTTAGTTCCGGTTTCTCTGTTTCTGTCAGAGTGGTTACGAGCAAGGACAGAAAGGCAAGCATATCATTCCATTCTGCTAGCTTTTAGCATCTCAAGTTAAATATTTGTTCAAAAATTAAACTGTTAGCTAAAGCAGGAATGGCAAGCTGAGAGCTGCTGGTGGGATGTGACCCCACATGATATTTTGTTTATCCGTTACAGTGTTCAGAAGTTTCAAATCTGAGTGTCTTGAGGCAGGGTATGCATGCCTGCATTTGTCACTGCCTCATTCTCTTTATCTTTCACCTGCCAAGTCTGTTCATTTAAGTAACTTCCCAGACCATTTGAGTTTGCATTCTAAGTATGTATCAATAAAGAGAACCAAGGTCCCACTTCCAAAACTGTTTATTCTAGTAATTGCTTCTTTCCTCCCTCTGAATTCTTCCTTCTGAAAGGAGAAAGGGGACAATAATAATTCCATCCTTCTTTTATGCACCTTTGCCTGATTGGAGTCTCACAGTTACCCTGTGACAGACACAACCTCAACTTTACATATGAGGAAAAAGACTCAGGGGAGTTAGGTTACTCATCCAAAATACACATAATTTTGGCCTTCTGATTTTTAATTCAGGAATAGATACATTTCATAATACCTGTAAGAAGCAAGGTTTCCATTATTACTTAGGGAAAACCAAATATATTTTTGTGACTTTTCACTTGAATTAAAAAGACAATGTGGAGGACATCTGGAGATAAATGAATTAATTTAATTCAAGGGAGGAAAAAGTTTCCCCTCCAATAATTATTTGAGACTCGGAGTAAAATATTCTGTGAGAAATCTTTGAGCAAACTTAAGGTGGCCATTACTATTCAAGATTTCCTTTCAAATTTTGAGCTTAGGGCATTAACAGCCTTAATTTCAGAGAAGTATAAAGAATCTATTATGTTCCCAACTTACTTCCACAGATATTGACAAACTGTTTTGGAGATCTACTGAGGGACAATCTCTGTGCACTCCCATAATTGCCTCCATCCTCAGGAGCAGGAAGAGGGATAAGGAGGGAGGAGTGACAGGGATATAGATCAGGGCACAGGTACACCATCTTGCTTTCCTCTCCTCGCACCTAGGGGAAATATCAAACTATTCCTTATTTTGTTTGTCCTGGTAAAGGCAAAGCCAAGCCATTTAAGAAAAGACTCTGCTGGCAGTACTAATTTATAATATTAAAGGAGAAAAAAATGTGAAGAAACAGTTTCTTCTTAAATTCTTAATGGAGAAAAGAGAAAAACTACAGAATTACTGCATTAGTTCATAGTACTGCATGCAGACTGAAAACACCACATCATTCTTCTGTTGATACCAATAGCTCTACATATTCCTGACCATATCTGTGGAATAGGACTAACTTTAAAAAATCCTGTAACTTTTTCTACCATTGGAAGATAATGGCTATGATAGGGATAATTTATTCGGCAGATACTATGAAAAATTAAAAGTCTTGTCACCTTACAATTAATACTTTGAATTTCAAATTTTTCTACTTCCCAAATGACTGGAAATAGAAAACATGAAACAGATTAGCTGATGATTATACCATTTCATTTTGATCGGTTCAGACTAAATGATAGGATTGAGGCCCCTAACACTGAGAGTCCCATAAGTGCAGAAAACATAAGCATTAAAAAAAATTTTTTTTTCACTCACTGGGTGGTCTGTTTGCTGCCAAATTTTTGAAGTGGCTGCCTTTTATCACTTCAGCTGATAGTCTTCCAGTGGTGGCATTATAAAGCAGGCCAATGAGAATTTCTGGAACGGAGCCATGTTCAAGAGACTGACATGAGGATGTACTTTCACTACAGGACATTTCTGACACACTCATTTGAGAATCACAGCCCTGCAATCAAGAATGAAGTCTTTATAGTATTTTGTAAAAGTGATATATTAAGAGATACATTGTTAATGCTGTGTTATTGGAATTAGGTAAATCACAATAAAGACAATAGCTGCAGGCAAAATTCCCAAAGTGCTAAATTAGATATGTTGTTCTTAGTGTATTTTAGTCCCTGGATCTCTTTTCACTATACAGCAGTCAAAGAAATAATAGGATATGAGAAGATTTCATAAATCCCTACACATCTGTATACGAATCAGAGAGGATAAATTTCTTAAACTCATAGGTGTTAATGAGCTATTTTTGGAATGTGGAAAATTGTTGTTTAAAGACTTAATAACCTTTAAAGACTGACGTGGACTCAGACTCAATTACAATAAGTGTAAATGTCTTCACTGTGCTTTAAAAGATGAAGATTGGTAAACTCTGGTTAAATAAACAAAACTCTCTGTTATTTATAAGTCAGGTGTAGAACACTGAGAAACAGAAAGTTGAAAAGGATGGGATATTATTTATCATGCAAATAATAACCAAAAGAAAATTGTAGCTACAATAATACCAGTCAAGTTTAGCTTTAAGGCAATAACCATTACTAGAGACGAAGAGGTAAACTCAGTTTGAACTTTCAATTTACCAGGAAGATAAAATACCTCCGAATTTCCATGTATTTAGTAACATGGACTCAAAATATAGAAAGCAGAAATTGCCAGAACCAGAAAGAGAAACAGGCAAATCTACAACCATTAGTTGACTAATGGGGGGATGACTTTAGCATACTTTCTTTCTGTAACAGACCAGACAAATAAATACAGTAAATATGTAGAAGATTCGAATATCACAATAAGCAAAACTGACCTAGTGGTAATATGTAGAGCACCATACCCCACAACTATGAAATACACATCTTCTCAAGCACATAGTGGTATTTCATAAAACTATTCACAAAAATAAAGTAAATAGCAAAGATTTTCAAATGGCAGAAATCATTCAGAATAGGTCTTTTAATCAGCTAGAAATAAAAACTAGCTTCCAGTAAAGAAAACAATCCCTATATATTTGGAAATACTCATGGTAAGTAAATGATAATGAAAACAAACTATCTGAAAAGAGTAATAAAAATAGATAAATGTTAGAGAGTCCAATTTAAGAACAGAAGAGAAGGCATGAGTAACAAATATCAGGAATGAAAAAGGAGACATCACTACGTATGCTATAGACCACAAAAACATAAAAGGATAGTAAAAACAACTTTCTTCCAACACATTTAATTCATAATTAAAAACCTTTCCAAAACAAACAAAATATAAAACCCAAAAACTTCAGCTAGAGGGCTTCACTGGTGAATTCTAACCCCCTGCGCCACCCAGGCACCCCTTCACTAGTGAATTCTAATGAATACTGCTAGTTTTACGAACACTCTTCCAGATAGTAGGGAAAGAGGAAACACTCTCCAGTGTACTTTAAAAAATAGCCAAAGCCTGACGACATTATAAATAAAATTACAGAATTTTCTTATTCATGAGCTTCGATTTAAAACACTAAATTAAATAATTGGCAAACCAAATCTAGCAATGTGTAACATCATACTTAAAAGAAATTTTTTTGAATGTTTCCCCTTTGAAATTGGGGATGTGACAAATGGTGCCAACTATTACTACTTCTAATCAATACTGCAGTGGCAATTCCAGCTAGTGAAAGTCCTAGCCTTACTAAATGCAATGCAATGCAATGCAATGCAATGCAATGCAATGCAATGCAATGCAAT